>NC_056743.1:1645851698-1645959198 GCF_019279795.1 Protopterus annectens | reverse complement strand
AGTGCACTGTGGTAGGACAGTCTCTGAATTGGAAATGATTAATGCTAGGTATATATCAGGTTAACACCTTGTGGTAACCTTTCTGAATCAGCACCTATTTTTCTACTTTGGTTTGGTCATAGATGCTGTTGTAATCAATCATATTTGTATGTGGGCATGCATTAGCTTCATCACTGATCCTGAAAATAAGGTTGTTAATATAATCGAAAAAAGATAAATGTATGATCCAAAATGTCATCTGAGTTATCATATCAAACTGGCAAGAAGAAAGTAATTCAATTCATAGGAAACTATGCTTCAGGAATATTTTTAATTATATTGCTGTATCCACCAACTGTTGCTTAAGTAAAATTAGGCTTAGCATATAATCATGTTTTAATGAATCATCTTGTAGATTCCTTTGACTCCAACATCCAAGAAATATATGGTATCACTGCCACAGGCATATAGAAAAATCATTAGAGATTAATTATTCTATGGTATGCCCCAAAAATTCTTAAGTTGTTTATTAAGTAACCTGGAATGTTCAGTTGGGAAGTTCCATTTTAATGATGTGTTACAGAGAATATCAGAATCTGAAAAAAAAATACACAAACACATGCAAGAAGGAGTCACAAATATACATAAAAATGCGATTGAATAAAAATGAACGAAGCATACAAAAAGATAAAAGATGGCACAACTGATCATATACAAAATAAATATTTGGCCAAGAAAGAGCAGAGTTTTGCCCTAACAGTTAAAATGTGTATATTATAAGTACAATGATTTTGACTTGAGAAAACTGTAAGTTGACAAGAAAGAGTACACTGTTTGTAAGATTGTGTTTGGAAAGATGAGGTGGAGAAACATGGAATTGCAGAAGAAGCAAGCTGATGGACAAGCAACATAACACCACAGTTAAAAATCCATTTGTTTAAAAGTTATGGTTTCAACGTATGTTGGTTGGGAACTTCTTCCATTATTTAGCAGGGCTCCTTACGTCTGATAGTTGTTTTTGCAATTAAAACAAGATGCCAGACAGTAAACAAAATGTAGGATTGCAAAGATTTGTGCACTAAGCAAAATTAATTGATAATGTAGTGGTTAAACTCAAGGATTCATAATTCTGAGATGTTTCCACACCACACCAACCAACCAGCAGTCTTCAAATAACATATATGCATATGTGCATATAAATGATTTAAAAGAGAACCATACATATAAAAATGCTCAAGATAACACAAATGGGTACCACTGAATGAATTTGGAACAAATCATAACATGAGTCCTATAACCTACAGATCCCTTCTCCACAACCTAAAACCTTTGCTAAAAAAAAAACTCCCTTTTTCCTGTCACCCTCAGTTCAGTAACAACATGATTTTTTTTCCAACATTTATTTTATTGTTTTTACAATCATTAGTGGTCCGGAGTTTCGCTTTAGCAACCCCTAACCGGGAAAAGCCAAAAAACACAAGACAATTACTTATTGCACAAACCATAAACCATAAAAGGACAGTAGATTGACATTACCATATAAGAGAAAGCACCTTACCAGAACAACAGGTATACATTTTAACCTCCTATCATAAAATTACAGATAGCAATTTTAAAAGAACAAGGGAAGATAAAAGAAGAAAGGAGGTTGTAAACATATTCAAGTAAGCAATTACGAAGGGTACAAGATTAGGAAGAGGTAATTGATAAAGGATAATTCTAACCACACTATGTACAGTTATTTTTACATACAGTGTTACAAGGAGTCAAAATTTTAGATATATACAAGACTACTTCTTCTTCACCTTCTTTCAGCTTTTCTAAGTCAGGGGTTGCCAAAGTGGATCACATGTCTGCTCATGATTGGCAGTGGAGTTTTACAGCGTCGAGTTGCCAGCCAGGCACCCAACCTTCCACAGAAGGCACACACACACACATGCACTCACACCTAGGGCCAGTTTAGAGTGTCCAATCCACTTACAGCATGTCTTTGGGATGTGGGAGGAAACCAGAGTACCCGGTGGAAACCCATATGACCACAGGGAGGACATACAGACTCCACACAGAAAGCACCCCAGCTGAGGATCGAACCGGAGAACCTCTTGCTGTAAGGAGACAACGCTAACCGCTGCACCACCGTGGCCAACCTAGATATATACAAGACTACTAAGAACCAGTAATAAACTGACATAATCATTCATCCTCTATTTACCAGGAAGAAAGAGACAGGAAAAGGATTTCAAACTAAGTAGGGTTAAATTGGTGAATATGCTCATGCTATACCTTAATTCAAAATGTGTTCGAGGATAAGGTTCCAAATACTCTGATATCTCACATGTTTGATTCTATCTCCTATAATCAATTTATGGGATGTAATGTATTTAGAGTCCATGTTTGTAAAGCCCTTCCATTCAATTTTTGCCCTATCCAGCCAATTTTGGGTAATATAAAGTATGGCTAACTCAAAGAGAGCAATATGGGTGCATAGGTTAGATTTAGGCAGAGCGACTGGATTTACATGCAAGATAGCAAACTCTCATGTAAGAGTAGATTTCCCATAGCCCATTTTTTTAAGCTTGATCCTTAATGAGTTCCAAAGATTTTGTGCATATTTACAGTACCAAAGTACATGTAAGAGGTCAGTTGTCTTTGAAGTACAGAATGGGCAAAGAGGTAATATGTTTGGGTTAAATTTGTTTAGACTTTCTGGCGTGTAATAGGCATTATTATTTATCATTAGCTGAGTGTAAATGAGTTTTTTATAGGGAGAGAATTTGATCGTATTTTCTATAGCATGAGAGAGTTGGACATCAGTTAGTCTGTTATTCTTAACTTTTCAATAATATGCGTATGTGACAGAAGATTGGTATCTAATAGAAGAAATCAAATTGTATGGAGCTGAGAGCATCTTTTTTTTTCATGTTAAGAGTTTCAATAAGGTTTGTGCAAGATTTACCTCCAGCAACAACATTATTACCTGCATCAACATTTGGCACCCTGTGGGGGGTCACCAATGGTTGGCTGAAGTGCATTTTGTTTGAATGCATTTTAGTTAATTGCAGTTCAACTGACAAAAGGAAACACTGTTGGAAGAGTTAGTGAAAGTCTGATATTTGTCTGAGATTGCTGAATACTGAAGATAACTGAATTTTGTCTTTTATCTGTTATTGTGCAATCTCGGAATTGGTATGTTTAACTTAACAGGGATGTGTGGGACAAAGTCTTCCTTATGGGGGTAAAGATGGGGCTTGCTCCCCTGCAAAAATACTTATTTGTTTTGAAATATCTTACTTCAATAATCCTGCTCTTTGATGTATTTTACATGTAAGAATGTAATTCAAAGTAAGTGTATTTCCACAAAGTGACATACATCCTCCCCATCTGTAAAAACAACTTGTGTCACAGTGTGACAACTTCCCTGCTCCACTGAGCCATGTACTGCATATCAGTTGGCAATCATAATAGCAAACTGATGATATCTACTTTTTTGTAATATGCTCAGGCAAGTGAGACCAGTAAAGATGGTAAAGTGGGGTGTGCTAAAATTACTTCTCAACTTATCTCATTTTTTGTTTAAAATGTATGTGTTTGTCACTCAACACTACAACAGACAGCTTTGAAAAACAGAAAACTAAGTATAAGAACTACATCTGTTTATCCTTTTGATTTATTATAAAACTAAACTTCAGGAATCTGAGACATGACTGCAAGTTCAAGTATGCAGTGTTATTGTGTAGCAAAAACTTTGAACAATGTCAAATATGTTGTAAATGGTTTGTATTTCTGTCACTGAAAGCAATTGTACAAATCAGTGGGGGAAAAACTTTCAAATACAATATCAGTTTCAGAAATCCTGACACAGGCTCTCACATCATACCCATGAAGTTTAAATGAAAAAAGAAAAAAAAAACTTATATAGTCATGCTGACATATGGCAGTTAAATGATTGCTTTCCTTCCTTATACACTTTTATTCATTTCACCGTATACCTCTCAAGTGTACAGATTTTTGCAGAATGTCCAGATTTCTCATCAAGTCGTTGGTCTATTTTTCATAAAATTTTGGATTTCTGGCAAATTAGTGGCAAATCATTAAAGACTAAAGTTAAAACATAATGACAGACATTTGAGTTTCACACTTCATACCCTTCAGAAAATTCATGTTAACGCAACACCTGTTATTCTATCAACGTTTTAAGTTTGTAAGAGCAATATTTAAAAATGTCCCTATTTTTGCGCCTTTGTCCCACTTTTAGTTCTGGCTTTGTCAAGATTTCTTATTGTAAAAGGTTGAGAGGTATGACAATTATCCAGCAGAATCCAATTTAAAATGCAGCCATAAAAGAAGCAACAATAACACAACAATGAAGCTGCTTGCATGTTCAACCCAGTTATAACAATTATCACCAAAACATGTGAAATTATATTTATCATGTCTACTAAACTGAAACAATAATGCATGTTACTCTCCAGAAATAAATGTTTATAGTGGAATATGGCATTTCAGATCTGAATCACATTTACTTTAACAATGTATACAGTTTTTATTGAAAATAAATGAAATATATAAGTCTGGGACATATGTCATTTTTTATCTCATGTTGTTTATGTTAATCATGTGCCCTGTAAAAATGACTTCTAACTAATTGTTACCACTGCTCCTTTGGACATTCTAGGTATCTTTACAATAAATTGTTGTAGTACTTTATATCTGCTTCTCTCAGAACTGATTTTCTGAAACAGATCACGCATTTACTGCAGTTTAATAAGACTGCCTCCTTCAGTGAAGGTAATGGAGAAGAATCTTATAATTTATTAGACAGAACATGGTTTCCTCGTGGGCCCTCATTGATATGCATTCACAGTTTTGTAAATGTAGCTGGCTGTCTTGTATTCCACTGAATATCAAAAGCATTTCATATGCTGTTTGGTGTAACAAGCTCTCATGATTCATTTCCCTTCAGTACTCCTTAGGAAAGACATGAAATGCCTTATCATCATCATCATCTTCATCACTTGTCATTCCTGTTCAGTGCATCTCAGACTTCTATTTAGCGTGAACATTTGACACCAAACAAAGAGACAACCACAATGCATACAGCAAACCACTGGGGATTTTATCACTGTGGTTTCTGGGAAAGAAGGCTTGATCTTATTTGTGACAAACTGATTTTTGACTACAGACATGGATATATGTCTGTTATTGCCGACTGAGAAGAAATACAAATGTTGGAATGAGCTCAGAGTACTTGTTGCTTACAAATATGCATATTTGAGCACACACCTGTTAAAGCAACTGCACAGAAACAGAAAATGTAAATCTTATGTGCTACCTTCTTGACAGCCAAATGCAGAAATTAGACAAATGCACAGTAGAAAAATCAACAATTGTGTTGTTAACAAGTCAATATTTCTGTAATGTCTCCAGCAAAGTGCATATTCAAATAAGGTGTACTCTAATACATAGCCAAACATTTACTCTTTACTGACTGTTTAGCTCCACTGACTTGCGACCTTTGCTCATATTTAAATACTTTTATTGCCCTTGTTGGAGACACCAGAATAGCACATACAGATTTGAGGATCAGTATTGTGTAAGAACATAAGATACGAGGCACTCAGATACTTATAAACACATTAAATGATCTTATAAAAATCTTAGAAGAGTTGATTTTTATTTTTAAATGTATTTTTTCTCACTGATCATGTGATATGGTATGGTTCTTTCTTGACCTGTTTCTGCCATGAGTCTAGCCACATAGTTCTGGAAAATCCATGAAAGTACAGAATAGCCAATAAGGTAAGGTTTTTTAGGGCTAGGGAGGAAGTAGCCCTCAAAGAAAATTCTGATGTAGCTGAGTTGAAAATGTACATTTGAACAGTCAGCTAAGAGATCATGACTGAGCTCCTAATAACTGCATTTGTTATACAGATGATGGTATTGCAAGACATTATTAATGTAGGGTTATTAGGGCTATCCTGAGGAGTGCTACTAGTGCTACAGTCTTAAAATGTAATTCAGAGATTTGAAAGAGCTACAGGGAGTAAAAACTCATTACTGTTTCATTAACATTTCTCTGAATGGAAGATGTGTAGATGGAAGTAACTTTGACAGTGTTCTATCTATCAGGCCAGATAATGCTGTCACAAATACAAACACAAATGCACACATGCTGACACACATACACAATCACACAAATGCACAGAAACACAGACATGCACACACACACACACACACACACACACACACACACACACACACACACACACACACACACTAATAAACTGACACTAAAAAAGCTCCAAATATGCATGTACAAGCATGCAAATCCACACGCACACAAACACACACACACACACACACACACACACACACACACACACACACACACACACACAGATGCAGACACACACACACACATACATACATGCTCTAACACTAAGGCAGCTCCAAACGTCTCTGAAAATGCATGTGAGTGTACATGAGAATGCACACACCCACACGCACCCACACACATGGACACGCGTACACACACATGCATGTGCACGTACACACACACACACACACACACACACACACACACACACACACACACACACACACACACACACACACACACACACACACACACACACACACATGGACACATATGCACACACATGCATGTGCACGTACACACACACACACACACACACACACACACACACACACACACACACACACACACACACACACACACACATACACACACACCACAGCTTTGCAATACTTAGCTGCTGCAGCATTACCAATCCCGTTCCTGACATTCACATCAATAGGTGTACACCATCAAAAGGTGGTATACAAGTTTTTTAATTTGTTTCCAAATAGTGTGGTGCAATTTGGTGAAGGACTCCTGGGAAGTAGGCATGGCTAATTTGCACCACCATCACACCCACGACTGCCACATTTGCATGCAGATTTCTCCAGCAAGATCACTGTAGCACTACACTTTGGAGCCTTGTTATCAATGTAGCTCTATAATAGTCTTTGAATCACTCCATCATAATCCACTGAGCAATCTTGCTGAAAAATGATTGAGCAGTCCCTTACGTGTGTCTGAATCCCAAGCATAAGATGAGAAAGGAAGGGCATGGAATGCACTACATAGTCAAAATCAGTAATTGTGCTAAGAAAGAAGTTCTTAATGAAATAGCTAGCAAACATTAATGAAAAGCTGGCTCAAGCAGAGTGAGAAGTACACTTATATAGAGAGAGCAGTAGGCACAACTAACAAGTTGCTGAGTAATTTTTTGATTACAATGAAAAGAGCAAGAGTTTTCAAAATGTGTGGGACAGGTGTGCAACCAATCTCATGCAGCAAATACGTTTGCTCTTCTATGTATAGTGATTTTCTCACCAGATGTAAATGTGCTGTGCAAGTGTATTTATATGTGTGTGTGTGTGTGTGTGTGTGTGTGTGTGTGTGTGTGTGTGTGTGTGTGTGTATTTATTATTGTCATTCTGTGTTTAGTAAGCAGCTGTTAATTCAAGCCTGTTTGATTTAAAAGCTGGTCAGCTGCAGTGCTGTAAGATTGGAACCATCCAAATTTCCCACTGTTGTGCAATCACAGAATTGGTAAAGTGTAAATAGCATGGGGAATGGGGTTCATAATACCTCATGTTGAGGGCTGCAGGGGGGGGGGGCTTGCCCCTTCTAAAGAAAGCAATATTTTCTGTTTTTATTCTACCTGGTTATGTGTCGGAGCATGCATGCTGCCATTTTGCTGACCTGACTTTCAATCATTTTTGCAATGACTGATAATCAGTGTAATGTTTTGTTCTCAGATTATTTTATATAATTTCATAGATCTGTATCTAGACAAACAGGCACACACTCACACATATGCACATATATATGTGTGTGTGTACTATGCTGAATCTAAAACCCCAAAGCTGACTGCAACGAAAACCACTGCAAAGGTCAAAAACAACTTAACAGACACAGTAGTAGACATGTACCAGGAAGCATCCTCAGCACATGCAGAATCTGCATTTTAAAAAACAATAAGCTGTTGACCTAACACTTGAGCAACCATTATAATAGAACCCATATACATACATATAGATATAAAGAGAGAGAGAGAGAGTAGAAAGAAGACAGCTGACACTTCTGAATCCTTACAGTTAAAGTGCCCAGTGCATGCCATTTTTGTCAAAATAAAACTAATGGTTGCAAACTTTACAACAAATCTTTCTGACTACTATAATATGGATGTGGGTTTTAAAGTATTCACTTCAGTACCTCTTCTGCTGAATATTAATAAAAGTTACAGTCTCTTATCAGATATCAAGGAGATTCCCAGAACTTTTCTCTGGCAAACCAGTTCTTCTGACTTGTTTCTTCCCAGAAGCAGGCCTGTGGTCCCCAACTTTTTTAGTATCCACAAAGTCATTTAGACTCCTCTATAACTTCTTTCGGTGGTTTCTGATTTCAACTTAGAAGTACCATTTTATACTTCTTATAGGTTTATATCTGAGGATCATTTCTAATGCTAGCAGTTGTTTTCTTAAAGGTGTCTTCTTATATATGTATATATCCTAACTGGAGAGGATATTGCTGTTCAGCAAATACTCTCATAGTAAAATGGGAAGCATTGATAAGAGAGTGGGAGGTTAGGGTTCCCACTATGAAGCACAGTTTAAATGTAAGTACTAAGCTGTTAGGTGCAGGTGGGGGCAATCTGTAGAGAGAGTCTTTAAGAAGCTGTGCAGCTTGCTTATTTCTCAGCAGTTTATAACTGTCTTGGAGAAAACATGTTTCATTAGGAACTGAAATTGCTATATTGCAAAGGATCTTTTACTGGGACTGTAACTACAGCAAAGAAGCCTTTCCCTGTAAGCTCAGCATAGCGAGAAAAGTACTGAAACAAAATTGTTTTTTTTCTCATCCTAACTGAGCCTAACAAACAAAAATAGTGCTTGTCATCAGATCGTATTGATTCAGCTACTACTGATGCTGAAATGTGTAGTGAGCTTGACATGAGTATGCAGAAAAGGAGTGATGTTTTTGGGTTCTGTAAAGTCTCACAGGAGTTCTTTTTGCATTAGGTGAGGTGAAGCGCCACATTTTCTCTTCTTTAGAATCTGAATGAAGCAGTTTATTACAGAGGTGGTAAACACTGTTGAAAAGAAGGTTTTGAGCTGCATTCCCATAAATACAAACATACGTGCGCGCGCACACACACACACACACACACACACACACACACACACACACACACTCATATAGATATAGATATAGATAGATATATCTATATGCATTTGGATATATATATATATATATATATATATATATATATATATATATATATATATATATACCCTACAGTGAGGGGTGGGGATATCGTCAACATTACAGAGGAGCTAGAATTAAAATGGATTTTCAGGCTTGGTGCGCATAGATGTCTGGGCCTGAATGAAACCATATCCATGAAACCCATACTTAAGTCCAGGCCCCTATAGTTTTTAAACCAGCACATCCCCAGATGGGTAGTCTCGTCTGGTACCATTATTGGTTTGATACGTATTACTCATCCTTTAGCCCACTCACTGAGGATTCGGAATGGAAGGGGATCGTCAGGTTGGGCGCGTACAGATGCCTAGGCCTGCATGAGACCACATCTACGGTACCCCTGTTTAGTCTAGCCCCCCATAGTTTCCACATCAGTACATTCTTTGATAGGCAGCCCTGCTGGCCACCCACATTGGTTTGTTATGCAACACCATTTTTTAGCTGTAACCATACATTGATATGGGTGGGGGGTACTGTCCGTATATTTATGCACCGGTACCACAAACATTTCGGTTGCATATGAGTTGCACACGGGTATTGTTGCTTACCCAATAGGCTTTCTACAGCTAGGATCATCTAAAACACAGCTTTGATTTTGCGGTCAGGGATATATATATTATAAGTGGGCATGTATTATTCTATATGCTTTGTAATTATCATTGATCATGTTCATATACATTGCTTTTGGGTCCGTAAATTGATCATCGGACTTGCTGCTATTTTTGTGGTTAAGAGATCGCTGTATTAGATACCATTATTAGGATGTAAAGTTTGTGCAGATTTTAAAGTGTTGTGTTCACAGTTGTGATTTTTAACATAGGATTTAATGTTACTTAGTTATATCTATTGTATTTTAAATGTTATATGGCTATACTTTTGGAAACAATCAATCCGCTGAAAGGAAGTGACGTTTTTTGGTAATAGCGGGAGATGTGAATTTCTCCCTTATATATATAGTATAGTATTTTGAATTGTAACGTCTGAGGAAGCTATTTTTAATAGTGATAGCGCTTACGTTTTAATAAATCAGTTCGACATCTTCAGATTGTGTATTTGGAGTATCATTTGAGCAACATCGTTTGTGCTTGAACTTTTCTTGACATTCTACATTTGTGATTATCCGTCTGCAGCCTTGGGATTGTTTTTTACATATATATATATATATATATATATATATATATATATATATATATATATATATGTAGAAGGATATATGTTGCTTGGTTGACCGAGCAAAGCATTGTACCTATTCTGATTGAGCACAAATGTTCAAAAACAATCCCATCAAGAAAAGGAATTCTTAAACTTTGTGTTGTGGAATAGCAAACTTCTCTTGTATCTCATGTGTGGGATGCAGCTCCCTTTTAATTATGTATACCAACTCCAACATCATACTGCAGGTGGGAAAAAGAAAATTCCACACTGTACATCAATCTCACATAGACAAGAAAGCTGGTATGATTGACCAGCTGATTTTTGATGACACATACCAGATGAAACTGTGTGTGTGTGTGTGTGTGTGTGTGTGTGTGTGTGTGTGTGTGTGTGTGTGTGTGTGTGTGTGTGTGTGTGCATTTCCAGTTGTGCATGTGTGCCATATATTATGTTTACAAACAGAAATCTAGCAAATCTATGTTTTCACCATGTGTTATGGTAGTACAAACTGGTAAAAATGTATCTCAGCTAACACAAATGATTAAGGTTCTAAGCTCTTAATGAGCCTGTGTTGTATAGTCCAGGGTATAGTGTTTCATTCCTTCCAACTCCTTTGCCTACTCTGTGACTCTGAGCAAGTTGATAACCAGATATTTCTTCCTGGTTACATATGAAAAAAGGACATTTGTGTCCATTGGGATTACATAATTAACAAATGAATGAAAATTAATTACATTAAACAAATTTTAAAATATGAAACACATGAAGGAAGTTTACTGTTACAGGAGAGCTTGAAGCCTAACACTACAGAGATATTTGCCAGTGACAGACAGAGAGATTTGAAGATTAAGAGTGAAGATTATTGGTAAAGACTAACCTGAGGAGCTTGTTTAAGTACTAGAACACTCTTACCTTGTAGACATACCTGTGCAGCACAAGAAGCTTATCTAAGCATTTACCTGTGGAGTACCAGCATCTTACTTATGGAATTAGATGTGGATAAGAAGGTAGAAATAAGGTATAAAGAAATCAGTGTTCATCTGGGGATTGTATGCAGTGAACTGGACTAGTAATATGAATAAAGTATACTTAGATATAGAAAAGATTCTGCAGTATACATCTATATATATATATATATATATATATATACATATATATATATATATATATATGTTACATTGGTGGTTTTGATGGACATCATGTGTTAAAGGTATAACTGCTTAACAACTTCTTTCTTTCTTGAATGGCTCTTTGCAAGTGCAAGACCCTTTGAGACAATTTATCCCACCTAAAACCACCTAAAAAGAGAACCGTATCAGTCATGTTGTTATCGGTCTGGATACCCCATCCAGGAAAAAAAAAGAGAATTTTTTTCTTTTACTTGGAGAAACTGTTATATCTTGCCTAAAATAAAGAAGCTAAAGGGCATCACATGCAGAACAATACTTTTTTTTTTTTTCCGTCAGACTACAGGGGCTCTCCAGCACAGAATTGCAACCACTAATCAACATGTAATTTAATTCCAAGAACAAATAACCTTACTGACCTTTGGGCTGCTCACGTCAAAGTTTACTCCACCACTAAAAAGTGAACAAGGATGATGATATTATAGCATACTGTATATTGTCAGGTCTGAAAGGTATGCCATCCAGAAAGATTGGGATCTTGCTAATTTGACTAAAAGTTTGGCATCACAGCTAATAGATAAAGTATGCAATGTTTATACAGGTAAGGATGGTGCTGATTATAAAGACTATCAGAAACTGACAATGGAACTGCAAATTCGTGTGACGTTGACAACACAACTCATAAAGTTTCATGTATGTGCATATACTTTAACGAGCACAGCGAGACCACAAATGTCTGGCATTAGCAATATTTTAAAGTTATATTTAGAAATCTTAGCAATAAAAACAAGATGAGTGACATTTTAAAAGTTGAAAAGTTTAAAGGGGAGCACCCAAATAATTTGTGCAAATGTTTTTTGACAGTATATCCATTAAAAGTCTATTATTATAGTTTTAAATATTGGTAGACTGACAAATTTCAAGAGTTTGAACATCTGATATTTTCTCTATAGATACTATGGGTTCTTTTATGTTAACTTAACATTTATAATTACTTCAATTTTTATGTATATTTTTTAGTTTACTGGTACTTAATACATTTAATAGACACAGTTTTTACATTTATACATATACATTCATTTATTAATTGATTATATACAATTCAAGATCAGATTAAGTATATATTCAAACACAATTATTTAGCATACTAGTTATATACATCTTTTCTTGTATGATATATGATTACATATGACGTATAGTAAATATTATATTATGAATATTTTATTAACTACAACAAAAGTATTTTTTATATAGGTTATATTTTATATATAGGTTATATTGATTGCTTGACAATTAATTAATTAATTAATTAATTTTTTTATATATTTATATGCTTATTTATTTATTGAGTCACTTTTGTTTAAGAAAATAGAGTATTTATTTTTAATAGAAACAATTTTTTTCATATATTATATTTATTATATTTATTATGTATGAATTTTTATATGAACATACCAGTCTGTGTAACATTTTATGAACATTTTTGGAATATCTTACAAACATTGTATTATTATTATGTTTATTCAACCTTGATATGACTACTTTTTAAATACGTCATTTGGAGTGAATTGAATTTAATTTCTACATCTATGTTTTTGTGTGCAAAACAAGCAGGTTTTATAATGTTTTACAATGTTTCACTTCATTTCATTTAATTTCATTTTATTTCATCATATTTTATTATATTTTATACACAATTCATTAGTGGATTATGAGTGTGATGTGTTGTTGCGCCTTTAAGAAGTGAATCACTTTTTGGCGCCAAATAGTTTTTTTAAACGGATAGAACGCTCTCATTAGCAGTTCCGAGGAAGACCAGTGTTCTATGGTTGAAAGCGCTTAACTGCTTTTGACGATTTGCTTGTTCCTTGGTGCTATGACAGACTAGAGTTTCATTTTGTGTTTTACTGTATGGATCGTATGTCTTGGCGTTATGTGGATTAAACATTTGGATTAAAAGAATTTACGTGGTGTCTACTTGAACAGTGTCGCTCATTGGTGGTACCGTAGTTGTTTTAATGTTTTTTTTTTCAAAGTGACCCCAACAGTACTGATTAATTGGATTTATTTACTGAGAGGTTACTAGCTAATGAAGCCTTGTTTAAAAATGAGAAAGCTAAGGCTTTAACTAGAAGTATGCAGATATCTGAAAATGCATAAATAACTGTTGCAACTTAAATAGGATGTTTTAGATGTAGAAAGAGGGAACATATTACTGAGCATTGTCTATGTAATATGGTATCTAGTAAAATGTGAATTTTAACCAACATTCTGACAATGAAAATTCTGCCTATAAAATGTGCTTTTTAACCAAAATGCAGGAAATGTACTGTTATAAGGTGGGAATGTGACTGCTGGAGTAGTAGAAAATCATATTGTCTCTGTCTACTACCAAGATAGCCAAGAGTATAGTATTTTGTTGACTGGGAAGGAACTGAATAGATTACTAGATTCTGGAAGTCTGGACATACTAATTAAAACACTTATAATTACAAACATAAAATATGTGACAACAGAAAAGTAGTGGTATGTGTTCACAGAGATAGGAAAGAATATCATTTAACTTGTAGAAATAAAGGCTCCTGTAATGCAATGCATCCTGGTGCCTTAGCAGCTAATTTAACACATGAACCTGCAACAGGTAAAAACTCCCCTCAGTTCGAGGCACTGTGGTAATTATGTTCAAAGGGAACATAATTAGATGAATTGTGGTCAAACTATATCCCCTAGTAAAATGCGTGTGTGTGTGTGGGGGGGGGGCGGTATTACTCACAATCCTTTAGTGCAAGAATTCTGGACAAAACTAAATATAATGGGTAGGCAAAGAACTAAAACCAGGGACAGATCTTAAATATTTCTCAAATAACCTTAGAAAGGAACTGAAATAATGTTTTTTTATATTAGCTTGCCTTGTCTTATGGATATGAAGACTGAAACTGTCATTATTGTGTGGCTTTAATCCTCGATGATTTGCAATGAAAAAACCCTTACATTTATGAGGAATGGACCAAAAATATAAGGCGAAAATCTAAACGTTCTTTGAAATTCTGAACAGATGAGAAGTATAAAGGGGAAGAAGCAGCAAGACACACTGCTAAGAATTTACAATCCTGAATATGTGCATTTTAAATTTTGGGGTGGGGGAGAAACAGTCACCTGATTGACTATTAAAATGCACAGTCATGCACAGTCATGATAAAGGCAAAGTCACAAAAGAATCAGGATTTTGTCAGACACCTGTATTCTGCGTGTTCACAGAAAACTCTGGTTCAAAGTTAATGAAATAAGTCAGTGCAGAAACTGAAAAGGAAGAATCCATTCTGCACGATAATGAAACCTACCTAGCCATTAAAATAAAGGAGGATGCCAGTGTGGAGAAAGAGAGGCAGAAAGCACTAATGATATATTCACTAAGAGAATGTGAACCAGAACAGAGATGCAAGTTTGTCTGTTTCGTGTCAAATCAGATGTGCAGTTAGAAACAAGGCTGTTAGCAGCAGGTAATTAAAAATATGGAAATCACTAAATGAAAATAAGGGAATTACCACAATGAAAAACAGAAGAAAGTCAGTGGCATGAGTTACCTTTAATAATGGAAGAAATATGAGAAAACCATATGTCATATACATCTTTTCATAGGTGATAAGTCTATCTATACCCTCTATGTTATATCAGTATACTGACCAGACTGCTCATATCCTGATAGATTTGAAGATCTGCAATCCAACTTTTAGAAGGCCACAGTTCAAGGTTGATATATTAAGGAGAACAAGAGAAAATATAGCCTGAGTAGAAGAAGAAATGGTAGAACAAGTTGCTTCTATTGCATACCCATATTTTGAGTTAAAGAATGAATTTCTTAACTGGGTAAATAAAGGCAAAAAATAAATAAATAAACAATATGCAACTGTTTATTCCATAGTCCTTTATTTGTTGAAGGGCTGACACACAACTGTATTTTGCAAGGTGACTTACCATTGCACAAAACCAAGATTAGAATTCTACCTTGATTTTATTGGCCTGCTTTCATGAAGGACATTGAGAACTAATGTGCAGTTCATGCAGAATGTGAAAAGATGGAATCTCATTTTAGATTCTGATACTTATGTATACTAGTGAAGTCTCATTCAACTGAATAGTGATGAGTCTTGCAGGTCCAATAGTGAATTCTATTAATGGCTGCCAATACATTGTGTAATTATTGAATATGTCACTAAGTTTTCTGAAGCATTACCCCTTCCAAAAGCCAATGCTAAGGCAATGACCAAAGAGCTAGTGTTCTTTTTCTCCAAAGCAGACATCCCCATGGTATTCTCATGGCCAAGGGACCTCCATTTATGTAATGGACAATGCACCAGCTATACTGGTGTTTTAAAGTAAAATAGTTAAGGATTTCAGTGTGAAACCCTGAAACAAATGGGTTAGTGGAGAGATTTATTGAAACTCTAAAGTCTATGCTAAAGAAGGTTATGGTGAAGAATAGCAAAAACTGGATTCTTTCCTACCTGCTATTTACATTAAGACTGTTATCCCAAGGTTTATCAATATTTGCGTATTTCGAGTTACTCTGTGCGAGATATAACCAAGGTTTGCTGGAAGTAGCAAGGGAGACTTGGGAGGAATAGAAAAGCCCATTTAAAGGTGGTATAGTTTGTTTTACAAACTTGCTAGGTAGATTAAAAACTGTTACACCAATATTTAAGGAGTATTTGCAGAGGGCACAAAAGATACCACAGGAATTCTATCGAATAATGCCAGACTCAAGGAATTTAAAACTGGACAAACTGTTACTGTACATTCTCCCTGATTAAAATAATTTATAGCAAGATGGCAAGGGACATTTGAGGTGGAAGTGAGATGGGAAGATGTGAATTGCAAAAGAAGGCAGACTGAAAAGAAAACAACAGAGCAGCTAGATCACATGAGTATGTTAAAACCATGGGGGAAGCTGAAGCTTCTGTATTCAAATTAGGAGGAAACATAGGCATCGATAGTACTGTATCAAGGGACTCCATTGTTGCTGCTCAAATCAATCATACATTGTTTAAGGCTCACAAGGAAGAAGTGAAATAGATTTTAATTTCAAAACTGACATTTTGTTTTTATTGAGGTAGCTGTTGGAATATGTTTTATCCAACATAATACTGAGACTGTGGTAGGGAGAAAAACAAACCTATGACTGTATATAGTAACAGAGTCCCAAAGAAATGCAATAAGTGAAGTAACTGTTTAAGTTACAAGTTATAGAGGAGTCCCAAAGTGAATGGAACCATATGAAGATGCTTGTCCCCAAGCCAGATGGCTCCATAAAACTTTGTAAAGATTCCAAGAATCTGAATGGGATATCCACATTCTGACAATTATTCCATAATCATAATGAAAATCTTAAAGAGATGCTAGACAAAACAAGGTTTTTGACCTCCTTAGCTTTCACAAATGGATACTGGCAGATCCCTGTTACCATGAAGCAAAAGTGAAGACAGAATTCTCCCCCTCTGAAGATCATTTTCATTGTTATGTCTTACTATGTCGACTTCATGAACCTCCCGACATTTTCAAAGTCTCAGCGATAAAGTTCTGAAGCCTCACTAAGTGTACTCAGCTATACTTTGTTGACAAAAATTTATGTAGAAGAAAGGAAGGGACATTTATTCAAAGAACAAGCTGTGCTGGATTGTATGAGATTTTCAGGGCTTACTGTTAATACCAGCAACAGTAAGCTTTCCATGACAAATGCCAGATACTTTAGACTGGGAAAGGGGCAGTTAGACACCAAACAAATGAATAGAAGTTGTCACAAACTGAGATATACCCACTACCAAAAAGTTAAGTGAAACCATTCTTGCATCTAACAGGCTACTATAAAAAGCTTGCAACATTGCTAGCAAAGCCTGTCCTCTGGTGGACCATATCTAGATAATTTGGACCACAGTAACAAATGACATTTTTACCCAACACAAAACAAATCAGTGATTGGAGCTCATTTTACTTGTCCCTGACTTTGAGAAATCTATAACTGAGTACACCGATGTATTTGAAGTTGCATTTAGAGCTCTACCTTCTCAGGAAGTAGTCAGTGAGGAATAACCAGTGTGCAATATCAGCAGAAAATTAAGTAGGGCTGAGCGGAGGTCTTCTATTATAGAATGAGAGTGCCTTGTTCATTCCAGTTCATTGTCGTATTATTTGTTGGAACAAAACTTTGTGTTATTAACTTATCGTGCATACCTGGAATGGTTATACAAGCACCAGGATGTAAAATCTAAATCATAATAGCAGGATTTGTCATTGTAGCTCTTTGTCATTAGAAACAGGCCTGGAATTAGACACATAAATTCCGATGCATTTTCTAGTTGCAAAAGTCATCCTATCTATGATAGATCTGGGGATCCTATGGAAGGTGCTGGGTGCCATTGTAGCTTAGTGCCTGTTTCCTTATAAAACAGAGTATACATGCATCATGAATTACAGTAAGAGTCACAAATAGTGGATATTTCATTATACAAAAGTACTATGCATGTACCATATATTACTGTTTTAGTCAACAAATGTATAAGTATAGACAATGCTTTACAACTGTGAAATTTGGTAACAGCTAGCAAATCTGCAATACCTAAAAAATGAATGCTAAAAAGAGAACTTGAATCATAAGAAGGCAAAGATATTTGCCTCTCAATGAATGCCAGGAGTGACTGATCTTGATGAAGACATGTCGCTGTTTAATTTCTCCAAGTTTTTTGGGTTTCTAATGCCATGATGGGAATGGGCCCATTCCTAAGTCAGAGTATTATAATAATTCATGAAATCGGCATTGTTAGCCAAGAGTGCTGTACTTGGCACCCTCATTGTGCCCAGAATTGCCTCCTTCTGTAATTCATATGGGGTACATAAGACAACACTAATTACTGAGTTCAGCAATTTCAATGAAAAATGCTCCTTTATTTTCATGGACTACAATATCTGGTTTTCTTGCATCTGTTTTCTGAACTGTTGAAAATGGATGATCCCATGTGATGTACACTTCATCATTCTCTATAATGCTTTGTGGTTCATGGATGCAGTGCTTGTCAGCTAGTTCTATATTGTAGGGCTTTCACAACTTCCAGTGCAAATGCCTTGCTACATTATTCTGCATTTCACTATACTTTCCCCCTGACATGAGTGTATAACACCCAGCAACATCATGGGTGACTGTTTCCAATTATTTTGAATACAACCTGCATTTGTCTGTTCCTCCCATATGTTCAATGGACTTTGTAAAATTACATGTATGTTACTGAGCCACCACTTTTAGTTTTAATTCACCTTTCCTTAGCCTTTCTACCATGAAATCTTGGCCAACATGAGGTTCTTCCCAGAGATCTCTGTACTTGCCATTATATTTATCAGCTTTCTGCATGTCTTTCCTTTTCATCTGAACCTTCTCTTTATAGTCTTCTTTTTTTTTGTTTTTTTCACACATTCATTTCCTGTCCATTTTTTGTTTACTTCTGCTTTGATTTACTTTCATCCAAAAGTAGACCAGACACTGGAAGCCAAAAACAGAAGAACAAAACTGGAGAGATGAGTCAAAAAATGGTAATAAATTTTAATGACAGCGCATACACATCAAACAGTAAGCGGTTTCATCCACACTGGACTTCTTCAGACTGAATCTGATTCTGGATTCAGTCTGAAGAAGTCCAGCATGGATGAAAGTGCTTACTGTTTGATGTGTATGCTTTGTCATTAAAATTGATTACTGTTTTTGGCTCATCTCTCCAGTTTTGTTCTTTGATTTCCATTCATGCTTGACATTGAAATGCTTCTACTTCACTAAGCAAAGATATCCTCTTGGACTTCTTCTCCTCATGTTTTAAAACTTTCACTATGTTTGGATATGATGAAGTCAGCAGATATGTGTGCAGTCCCACTACTGCAGATCTCTACATTTAATCAGTTTCAAGGAGGCCAATACCTCCTTCAGTGTGAGAAATATGTAATCTTGATATACACTGATTTTTATATATTATTTGATAAGCATGGAGCATTTTTCTTGTTTTCCTGTCCAACTGATCCAAAAACTTTGGGGGCCAGTGAATCATCCCAAAACTTAGAATACAAACGATCAAACTGGTTTATAGCTTGGTCTTTGTTCCTAGATGTTATCACTGTTTCCAGTATAAATTGAAAACAGCAGGTGGGAGGGTGGCCTAATGGTTAAGATGTTTGCCTTACAAACACAAGGTGCAGGGTTTGAGTCTCACAAGGAATAATTGGCTAGGCTTAAAATGGCTTGCAAGGGCAGTTAACGTAGTATGAAACTATGAACCTAAATTTTAGATTTCTAAATATTCCTTGATGAGATTTGTTTGCATTTTTCATGTTTTATTGTCAACCCTTCATCAATTCTCAAATATGTATATACTCCATCTTGCTCTCAAGTTCCTTTATATCACATTCTTGTCACAGTCTATTTTCCAGGTGCTGCAACTTTCCTGTTTTAAATGTTACTGTTGCCATTTATCGAGAACAAATGATGTTCTTATATCATCTGGGAAAGTTTTAACCACTTGCAGTTCTGTTTTCAGCTCTTCATCTGATGAACTATATAGTTCTAAATTATCAACAAAAAGAAGATGATAAGTCTTTATACTTGGTTGTTTTCTAAGAGTCAGATTGTAACCATGACCTAACCATTAAGTAAACAGCTTAATGGATCAAGGGCAAGACAGAAGAGCATCATGGTAAAGAGTCATCCTGGAATATCCATCTCTGAAGTTTTATCTCTGGGATAATAATTTGTCCTTTATCATGGCTTAGCTGCAAACAGTCTGCCACTGTTTCATGGTAACTGTAATGCAGTTGATCAATGTAGGGTGATTCTTATACATTTGTAAGCAGTCGATTACCCACGAATGTGGGATGCTGTCATATTATTTTTTTGTAATTCATCCATGCCATAAATAAATTCTTCCCCTTTTTACAATTCTCCATTGTAACTTTAATTAACAACAAATAATGCTTTGTGCTATTCGACTTTCTTTTGTTACCCTTTTCTTCTATTGCCATGATCGAGTTTTCTTCTAAAAGACTGTAAACTCTGTCAGCATCAATTCCAGTATACAGTTTATATGGTTTACTATTAAAAATGTTGAAAATTAAAATTATTTCTGTTCAAAACTCAGAAATAAAAAAAAATGCAAGTCAAAATGCACAACACAGCACAATGACGAATCAGCTGAATAAATTCATCAGATTTTATTTTGTTGGCGAACACATGACGTGCTGTCTATATAGGAGCTCAGATAAAGAAAATTCCCATGCCGTTCATTATGTTTTTGCAGGGAGGCAAGCTCCCCTGCACTCCCCAGCCTCCCACACCCCTTCCTAACTATATATTCCAACTTCGAGATCATACTACAGTGAGGGAAGGGATGTATTTCCCACACTGCACTGTACCGTGATCTCTGTACAGTACTTCAAGTTTATATCAGCAAATGCACTGTACATTTGATGATATAAACTTTCAAACATGGGGATGTTCGGCAAGATGGAAATTCGTACACCATGTTTCGAGTTTCTATCTGGGAACATTCCACTTTCCACCTTTTGATAGTAAACAATTTATACATTGTCAGAAGGTAAGCTATTGGCCTATAGTTATTAGGATGGCTTGCAGGTTTACATTTAAGGAGGAGTATTATTTTTCTTGTTGTTAACCAGGTTGTTGTCTGTTCACGATGCGCATAAAAGTAGTTGTTACTCAAGACTAAATCTTCATGTAAAGATTTTAATGCTTTTAGCCAGTAGTAAAGTACTGCATCTAGGCCAGTGGTTTCCAGTTAGGAGCTTTTCCTAATTTGGTTTCAATTTTTCTGGCCGTTATATAATCCCATTTCATATCCTGTACATTTGAAGGTCTATCCATTCAGCAGCTTTGTCATGTTCCACTGGGTCTTCTTAGATTCTTCTTCAAAATGTGCATATTCCACCTTTTTTGGTGATGTTTTTATTCCTTTTGCTTTGTTTCCCAATTGTCTATAAAAACATTTTTGGATCAGTGAATGGTTTATTTTATATGTTAACTTTATATATATATATGGTTTACTATCATAAATTCGAAAATCAGAACAAAACGTGTCTGCATTTTCGAATTTATACATCGGAAATGAACATTTCCAAATTTTCCTAATGTGGAAAACAGCTGTGTATTGTTGAAAATGTCACTCACAACATTTTCGGAAATACACAGCACTCCCACCCATCCCATAACTACCTACCTAACTAGCTTAAACACACAGTTATGCAGGAGGGCTGCCCCCCCTGCATCCTCCCCTGTGGGGGGCTGTGCCCCCCACACCCCCCAACTAAATATTCCAACTCCGGGATTGCATTACAGTGAGGAAAGGGATGTATTTCCCTAACCGCATGGTACCGCAATCCCCTCACATGAGCGGACGTTAGAATTACGAATGCACAGTCCATTCGCAATGGTAACGTTCGCTCACATCACCTGCCGAAATATGAAGTATTCGAACATCTGTTGTTCGAATACTTCATAGCCGTGCAAGTGCACGTCGGCATTGTGATAGTAAACCTATTTATATATATATATATATATATATATATATATATATATATATATATATTATATATATATATATATATATATATCTGCTAAGTTTTTTGCCTGTGCTGATATCTACAACAGCATATGATAGATCCTTGTCTGTTCTGAAACTGCTTTGCTTTTATCATATCTTTCTAAGTATTGTTGTTGATTCACTCTTTTATACTCTTCTAACAGTGACACTTCTTCTCTTAATTGCTTTACTATTTGATGCTTCTACGATGGCATTTGATTTCTTCCCTTCCTTCCCCTTATCGCTTTGTGTTTTTCTAGTAAGACTTTATCTGTTATTAATTTGGTTGCGCAGTAATACATACAATTTACTTTTCTTTTATGACATGAATTTCTGTTAATAGTCTTAAATGCTGCATTTATCTGTTTTATCAGACTTCTAATATTTTGGATGTTATTGACTTTCTGTAATCTATTTCTTTCATTGATTTTATTCTGTTTATCCCTCTCTATTACATCAAACAGATCTTCCCTTAGATCATTTTCTTCTAAACTGAAAACACATTTTTTGTTCTGTTTCCTGGGAGCATTCTACAGAAAGTTCCAGAACACCTTCCTGTGACATATTCTCTTCAGCTGCATCTGGCATCATCCATTGTTCTTTCATATGGAAAGTCTGCTGCTTATCACTCCACAGCATTGACTGCGTCAGAGTTCCCACTGTTTTCCATTCTTACCCTTGCTGTGTAAAATCAACTGAAACTTTGTACTGTTTTGCAGCTGAAGGCTCCAGAGTATCTCCATGTGGCAAATGACTAGATGTTTCATGCTCTGCCCACTTCCCCTCAGTCTAGAGACTCATTGCTCCAGCATGCAGTGACATTACCACAGTTGGATTTTCTACACCAAATCCTTCACTTCGCAGCTAACCCATAACTTCAGTTTCTATTTTTTTTAACTTCTCCATTACTAATCCTCTTTTCTGCTTTTCCCTTTGTTTTCTTATGTTTTGCATTGTGACATTTTTCATATTTGGATGCCTTTGCCTGAATTTCTCTTCAAATATATTTGGTGCTGCTTTTTATATTGATTAGTTTTGCTTTCTCCTTTGCTAAACATTGCATCATATTAAATCTCTTTTTTTTTCTCATATCCATATTTCTTTTTCAGATGTCTGTCACAATCTGTTTCTCCTTATCTGGGGACTCATTGTTTCATCATGCTGTGACAAAACCTGTGTTAGACATTCTACACTAAATCCTTATCTTCACAGATATTCAATGCCTTCAGCTTAGGTCCACTTTTAAATTTCAAAATACCATAATCTCAAGGTTTGAGAAACTGAACTCAAAACATCAAGATTTTGGTATCTCGAAACTTAAAAGTGCACAAAATAAAAAAAGACAACTAAAGTAATGTTTTTGCAGAGGGTCAAGCCCTCCTGCACCCCCCAAACCCCCCTACTTAAATATACCAACTCCGAGATCGCGCTACAGTGAAGAGAACGGTAATGCACTCCCATTCCACTTACCATTCTCTTCACAGTAGTGCAATCTCGGAGTTAGTATATTAAAGTAGGGGTGTGTGGGGACTCAGCCCCCCCACATGGGGGTGCAGGGGGGCTTGCCCCCCCCAGCAAAAATATTCTTTTATTTGTTTTTTTTTTGTTCACTTCTAAGTTTCGAGATACCAAAATCTCAATGTTTTGAGTTCGCTATCTCAAAACTTGAGATTTTGGTATTTCAAAGTTTAAAAGTGGACCCCTTTAGCTTCTATTGTTTAACCTCATTACTACTCTTCTGTCCAATGTTCTCCCTTTGTGATCTTATTATTTTTTTGTATTATGAACTGTTCCATATCTGGTTGCCTTTGCCTGCATTTCTCTGCAAATATTTTTGGAACTGCTTTTTTGGATTAATTAGTTTAGCATATGACTTTATATGGATATTGCAGCACATCAGATTTCTTTTTATTTCCCATGCCCATGTTTATTTTTACAACTTTCAAAACTCTCTAGATTCTTTTATTTATATTATTGCACTTCCTCCATTGCTTCTTTTTAAAAATGGCCCAAAGTTTCTGAGTCTATTTAATGTTTTTCATGGAAATGTATTAATGAACACAAATTTGCATTTGAAGCTTTTGTCAATTATTCCTGCATCTATTTTTCTTTCCTCTAATTTCTCTCTTAATCTTTTTGCATATCTTCTATCTGGAAATTCTGAGGATCTTGTATATACAGTAGAAATTCATAATTTCTTCCTTATCCTCAATAATCCACTCTAGTATCTTTACGTCTCTTTCTTTGACTGTCAGTTTTTATGTTTTTGTGGACTACTACTTCCTTCGACAACAGGTGGGTCAGAAGTGATGAAGATAAAGATGCAATGAAGATGACAATAAAGATGATAATGACAATGAAAATGAAGGTGATGTGATGAAAGTAATGATGAAGATGATGGTGAAGGTGAGGATACAATGAAGATGCTGATGAAGATGACATATAACGATTCAGATGCAATGAAGATGAAAAAGATGACGGCAAGGATGTGAAGAATATGAATGTACAATAAAAATGAAGATGCGATGAAAGTGAAGAAGATAATTGAGAAAATAAAGAAAATGAAGCTGCAATGAATATTATGATGATGAAGAAAAAGAAATAAGGATAATAATGCTAATAAACTGCCAAAAAACACACTGAAAATAGTCTTATTTCTGATGCCTTGTGGTTCTACATTTTGAGGCAAAAGTACTTTAATAAAACTATTTTCACTAGGACTTTGATGATATGTTAACATTTTTTTTCTTATTTCTGCTTTTGGGTTGCAAACAGTTCTTATCTATTTCTTGCTTTCATTAATGATGATAGTGCAAACAGTTCATATCTATTTCTTGCTTTCATTAATGATGATAGTGCAAACAGTTCATATCTATTTCTTGCTTTCATTAATGATGATAGTGCAAACAGTTCATATCTATTTCTTGCTGTCATTAATGATGATAGTGCAAACAGTTCATATCTATTTCTTGCTTTCATTATTGATGATAGTGCAAACAGTTCATATCTATTTCTTGCTTTCATTAATGATGATAGTGCAAACAGTTCATATCTATTTCTTGCTTTCATTAATGATGATAGTGCAAACAGTTCATATCTATTTCTTGCTTTCATTAATGATGATAGTGCAAACAGTTCATATCTATTTCTTGCTTTCATTAATGATGATAGTGCAAACAGTTCATATCCATTTCTTGCTTTCATTAATGATGATAGTGCAAACAGTTCATATCTATTTCTTGCTGTCATTAATGATGATAGTGCAAACAGTTCATATCTATTTCTTGGTTTCATTATTGATGATAGTGCAAACAGTTCATATCTATTTCTTGCTTTCATTAATGATAATAGTGCAAACAGTTCATATCTATTTCTTGCTTTCATTAATGATGATAGTGCACAGTTCATATCTATTTCTTGCTTTCATTAATGATGATAGTGCAAGCAGTTCATATCTATTTCTTGCTTTCATTAATGATGATAGTGCAGACAGTTCATATATATTTCTTGCTTTCATTAATGATGATAGTGCAAACAGTTCATATCTATTTATTGCTTTCATTAATGATGATAGTGCAAACAGTTCATATCTATTTCTTGCTTTCATTAATGATGATAGTGCTATTCAAATGATAAAAAAAAGTTGATGTGATGAAGGTAAAGATGCACTGAAGGTGGAGATTTAATAAAGAAGAACATGAGCATGCCAAACATGGAGATAAAGGTGAAGGTATGATGAAGATGAAGATATGATGAAAATAATGATGCATTTATTCATTACAGTGAAAAAGATGCAATGGAGATGTATACAAATGGTAAGCTGTGTATGATATACAGTGGTTAGATTAGCATTTGAATAATGCTGGTGCAAAAACACAGTTTACATTAGGGGTATAACTGAGGTGGCTCACATAATAATTGAGTTGGCTGACATGGTTCCCCTTTAAAAGCTTGAGATCTGAAAAGCTCAAAGACTGAGCCTTAGTTCACAAATCTTGTATGCTTGAATTGGCATTAAGAACTAGAACAGTGCTTCTTTTTAACAGAAGCTGAACTGTGTATGATCACACTACAGTAGAAATTGGGATATTGTTCCTTTCTCTACTGTGGTGCAGTCTCATAGTTGGAATATATAAGTAGCAGAGAGTGGGCGGGCACTGTCTCCCACATGATGGTGCAGGAGGCTAGCAAAAACATTTGTTTTGTGGCGTGGGGTTTGTTTATCAAGACTAAAAGATTCAAATATTTGTGTTCTGTCTTGTAAGCTTTGAGATTTTGGAATTTTGATGTTTTAATACAGAACTGGCTGACACCCCCTAGTTTCCTTCCTAAAAGAGATCATCCCTTGATTGACAACTGTTTATTACAGTGTTATGTCTGTATTAAACTGTCTACCAAGCACTACACACTTTACTCACAATTGTATCCTGTTCCAGTTTGCTTTGATTACCTTTTACTTGAATATATCGTATCTACATCCAGTTATTTATTGACTTCCTCTCTATTTGACTAGTTAAGTTACTGATTGCCCTTCAGCATGTATCACTTTATGTATTCATTTGCTGTAGAATACAAAAATTGCACATAACCACTATAAACTCTTTCAATTATGTCATGAGAACATTGTACCAGATGACAGACAATCTGGAAGTCATTGTATCAGAAACTTAATACATATAATTCAAATGTGACTCATAAAAAATGGTTTACCTTCATATCATCAGTCCTACTATGTTTGAAAACGCTTCCATGAAAACCGAAGTGCAAACGTCTCCAAAGTCAAATTACACATAACCAAACGGCAAAACCTCACCCTCTTTTTGACCCATGGTAGCACTATTGTGGAGGTGTGGTGCGGTCGGAAATGTCGAATTCAACATTATTTCAATATTTGGAACATTTCACGGTTTCGTGGAAACGGTTCGTTTAAGTGGCCGGTCGATCATGTGTGATCGATGATATGAAGGTAAACCATAAAAAAACACATATTTTAGACTACAAAACATGTTAAAATCATAGTTACAGCAAAATTAAAATGGTAAAAAATATCTTTATGCATGATCTTTACAGACTGAGGCAAATAGGTAAATGAAAGTCAATCATGTCCCTGGTTCTCTTGAATAAAAACAGATCCCTGCAATGTTTAGAGGACAACTATCAGTTACTGAATTTTCAGTTTTGTTTCTAGAGAGACGTATCCACTACAATAGCTTTGATTGCTTTGTTATATAAAATATAATCTGCTTTATAAGCATCCATTAAACAATATCAAGCATACCAATATAATAAAAAAAATCAAGATTAATTTTAACAGATATTTTATGCAGTTGTTAGGATTTTATTTAGACAACAGAGCAAATGCCATAAAGATCATCTCTATCTTTTCACCTTTTGCATAACAGGCAGGGGTTTCAGAGGGCTTTCTGCTTGGGTCACTGCTTTCTTTAGTTGTAAAAAATAATTTTTCTAGTAGAATATAAACACTTTAGTTACACCATATGCTCATGATGTTGCATTTGTTAATTCATCTGCTGGTGTTGAATTAGTTCTAATACTGTTACAGTCTGATTTTAGGGTCAACCTAGAAGTGGGCAAACTTGCAAGAATTTCAAATATATATTTCAAAGGCTGGCTGAATGTTATTATTTATTTTTTACTGAGTCGTATTAGTTTATAAGAGAGAGGCAGCCAAATGGGTTAATTTAAAAAGTAGTGTGGTGTGTACACTGCTGCTAAGCTTTGTTTATGCTCAGGGTGCGTGTTTGCATGGTGCACCACAGTGCTGAGTGAGGAAGGTTGTCCACAAAAAATGGCTGAGAAAGCCAATGGTATATTAATTACTGATGTCTCCTGTTTCAATTAAATTAGGGCCATTAACAGTCTGTAAAGATGCACTTGGGAGGTGGAATGCATCATAGGTAGCCAATCACACAGGCTACACCAACAGCAGAGCACTATAATGTTTACATACATCCTACAATCTGATTTCACCCCCATACTCTGTACCAGTGGAGTACCGGCCTGTGATTTTTAACTGAAGGAATGCTAGGGGCTGCTGCAGGTCTGCTACATATGTATGTACTAGATGCTGAAGTCAGTGCTGCTGCTGCTGCTGACAATAGGCCTAGACTGAGAAGGAGAAGAGTGTTCAGGCCCAGGGTAACCTTCCAGGAGCTACATGAGCTGGAGATTGCAGAGCACTAAAGGGTGGGCAGAGACATGCTACAAGAACTCACTGAGCTTTGCCGCCCTCAACCCAAACCCAGAGCCAACAGAGGGGAACCCATCCCAATGGTAACAAAGGTATGTGTAGCTCATAGGGTACTAGTTGCAAATACTTTCCAAAGAGCAGCTGGGGACATGATCGGGGTCTCACGGGCATCAGCATCCAGGATACTCCACCAGTTCCTGGATGCTATTCTACCACATGCCAGTGAGCACATTTATTTTCCCCACACCCCTAAGGAAAGGGCCAGCAGTATGCAACACTTCTACCATGTAGCATACTACCCTGAGGTACTGGGTGCCATAAATTGCACTCATGTACACATCAAGGCACCACCCAGTGAAGAGGGTAGAATCTAGTTCAACCGCAAGGGATATCACTCCATCAACCGGCAGGTCATGTGCAATGCCCAGGGCAATATCATGAATGTGTGTGCTGGCAGCCCTGGCAGTTATCACAGCTCCATATCTGGCATGCATCACAGCTGTACCAGATCTTTGATAGGGGGGCATCCAGCATAGCCATTTACTGGGGCATGCTGGCTATGCACTGGAAAAGTGGATGATGACACCCATCAGAAATGCAAACACACCCACTGAAGAATGCCATAATGAGGCACACGCACAAACAAGGAACATCATAGAGCATGTGTTTGGGCTACTGAAGTCATGGTTCTGGTGCCTTGATATATCTGATGGAGCCCTGGAGTACTCTCCAGCCACATGTGCACAGATGTTCACAGTATGTGCCATGCTATACAGTATGATCATGCAGAAACAGCTACAGCAGAATCAGCAAAGGGAAGGGATACGCAGCCCCCCCCCCAACAGTACCTAGGTCCGAACAGCTACACCCACAGTGGGAGTTAGAGGAGGAAACTCCTGAGCATGTACCTGTAGGCAGACATAGGCATGCCCATTATGCCTTGGCCTTGACCAAGAAACAATGCATAGCACATGCACTGACAACCTAGGGCCCTAGAGACTGATGCCTTACTCCGACTCACATGCATATAGTAAAAATAATGCCAGGCAACCCACACAACTAGTACCTAGCCATGTATTGGCTGTGTACTGCATGCATCAGACAGAGTCAGCCCTTTACTACAGTTCAGTCAACTGCTGCATTTGGAAGGTAAGTCACTCACCTACACATTACTTGTATCTACAACAGAAGAAAGAAACTGTTGCAAAAAAAGAGTATAATCCCATGACTGGAGGAACTCCCTGGTCAACCTCAGTAAGAAGCTGAGATCCCTCATAAAATCCTCCAAAGCTAGTTACAAAAACAAAATTGCCACTGACTCTAAAGACAACCACAAAGCATTCTATAGCTATGTTAAGAATCTAAATGGGAACACTCAGATCTGCTCTGAGTTACAGCACAATGGCACTAAATATACAGAACCAACTGATATTGCCAACATCCTAGCAGATAGGTTCAGTGCTAACTTTACCCCCCTCTCACCCCCTAGAGGGTCCATCTTTATACCGGAAGAATGCAAAGTCCCTATAATCACGGCTCCACAGGTAAAAAACACACTCTCCAAAGCCAAGAACACAGCATCCATGGGACCTGACAATATCCCAGGCTGAGTTCTACACAAACTACAGAATGAACTGGCACCCTACCTAAGTACCATGTTCAATCAGAGCCTCACCTCAGGCTTTGTACCCACTGAATGGCGCACCACGACGGTTATCCCACTCCACAGAGGGGGAGCCACTACGGACCCCGGGAACTGCCGCCCCATTAGCCTGATGAGTCTGGTCTGCAAGGCCATGGAATGTATCATCATGGAACTCATAAACAAAGACATTGGTAATCTCCAAACTCTGGACCCTACCCAGTTTGGATTTGTAAAAGGCAGATCATGTCTCCTAAATCTGACTGACTTCTTTGAAGCAGTCACCAAACCCATAGATGAGGGTAAAATGGTTCACACAGCTTATCTAGATCTCGCCAAGGCTTTCGACACCATCCCCCACTCTGGAATTATAGATAAGCTCACTAAACTAGGTATAAATCCCTATGTCACAAGATGGGTTGCCAACTGGCTCATGGACAGAACCCACACTGTGAAAGTAGCGGATTCCAAATCCGGCATCAGACCAGTGACAAGTGGAGTACCACAGGGTTCAGTCCTGGGTCCTCTCCTGTTTGGTATCTACTTCTCTGAAGTGCAGGCCAACACAGAAGGTCTTTGGCTAACAAAGTTTGCAGATGACTGCAAACTAGGAGCCATAATCGAAACTCCTAACGATGTGGACAAACTACAAAAGGGCCTCACTGAGACAGATACCTGGTGTCAAGGCCATGGCCTGAAGCTCAATGCCAAAAAGTGTATTGTCATCCCCTTTGGTAAAAACTCTGTACCCATGAACTACCACATAGCTGGTAGTCTACTTAATGCCAAAAAAGTGATAAGAGACCTTGGGACACAGGTGGACAGTAGTCTCTCCTTTGATAATCACATTGCCACAGTGGTCAGGAAATCCTTCTACGTGGCTCATCTCATCACAAAAGGATTCTCATCCAGAAAAAAAGAGGTCATTGTTCCCCTCTACTCATCACTCATTAGACCCATTATAGAGTGCAATACCCCTTTTGGTATGTACCTCACAAGACATCTACAACAACTGGAAAGACCACAGAAATACCTCACAAAGAGGATTACTGGCCTCAAACAGATGCCCTATGCAGACCGTCTCAAAAAACTACAGCTTTACTCCATCGCATATCGCCTACTCAGGGGCGATTTCTGCCTAACATACAAAGCTATGTCAAACCCAGAGCTGTTGGGAGCTATACGCTCTAGGGACCTAAACCTTGTCACCACAATAAACAGAACATGCTGGAGGGATAGATTCCTGTCCCAGAGACTTCCCATACTCTGGAAAAGACTACCTATGTATGTCAAACAGAGCTCCTCATTAGCACTCTTCAAGAAAAATCTTGATGATTGGATGGGAAATTCACCCCGGGGATCACTTCTGTGGCTCTGCTCGACAGGGGCACAGGCAAATATTTTTCTTGGGTGGCAAAAGCCAGGGTACATTTTTTGGCTAGGCTTGTATGGGCCCTAGGGCCGAAAGCCTAGTACCTACCTATGAACCTATGAACCTATAATATGCTATCATATGTATGGACCTGCTGCATATATGCAAGGGAATATAGTGGGCTATTTGGAGAGATGTAACATCCATACGGGACTACAGATACCCAGTCCAATAGTATGTGTTCCGTAATATTCACTAGGCCTCATGGTTGGAATATTCACTACAGCAGTCAAGGGAGATATTAAACAGTGGGGTCACATGATATTTGCACTACTATGCCAGCAGATCATGTGCTGTTCTTCCCCCACTCCCAACACATCAGTGTTCCCATACAACTTCTGCAACAGTACATACACAATGCTATATCAGCAGACCAGACAATTCCCGGGCTGTGACATAGAACCTGGCCACACGTTATATGTCTCATGTAATGCAGGAGTGACAATGTATGTCTGTACGCTATTGATTGTGTGAAGAATGACACCTCTCTGTCTGGTGACTGGTGTGGCTCACTGGACTAGAGATGTTAGCATGGGTGATGGTGCTGATGGCTTGAATCTGGCAGCATCCACATCTTTTGCATGTCAGATACTCGTATGGTGGTATTCCCAGACTGTCATACCCCTCCATCTGTTACTGCAAGAAAGCTGGACAAAGTCAGAGAGAATGGGGGAACAAAAGGCCAAAACTACAGACAGACATTACACATGCTCTGATGAAGCTAGAAGGTGACTAGTATAACAGCAGGTTGCAACAGAACAGAATAGCTGTAGGATGTAAAGGGCATTACTTAAATGTGTCAGTAGTTAGTACAATTCAGTGACTGTATTATACAATATTATACTGGAACACCACAAATGTATGAGGAACAGACCACACATACAGGGCGGAATGCTGGACATTCTGCAAAAATATGTACAGTGAGAGGTATGCAGACTGTCTCACTATGTATGGTGTTACAATATGTACCCAAGTCACATATTAAGTACAGCACACAGCTGGGGAATGCCTTGGACAATTTCAGGGAAGTGTAGTACTGTGGAAAAAGGTGCAGCAGCCAATATGTGCAGCACACAAAATCCTAGGCCAGGGTACAGATAGCTCTGGCCTGGAGTCACCTTGTAATTACTGACAGTCCTACTGGACATGCTCCTAAACTTAGCTTAGCTAACTTGAGCACAAGTCTGTTGCTTATTCCTCACATAGACCTGCTATGTGGAAATACATCTGTACATACAGACAGCTACATATACATATCTGTCTGTCCCTATCCCCTTCACACATGATTAGTGTATCTATCAGTATGTATCACATATACATATGATGCTGATATATATATATATATATATATATATATCTATATATATATATATATATATATATATATATATATCTATAGAGAGAGAGAGCTATATAAATTACAGTATACATAGACTCTCCACATATATGTACCTAACACATGCACATAATGTACACACACAGCAACATTTACAGAAACATCCCTGTTAGACACATTTATATATATATATATATATATATATATATATATATATATATATATATATATATATATATATATATATATATATATATACAGTGGTAGTGTTGTTGCCTCACAGCAAGAGGTTCTCTGGTTTGATTCTTAGCTGGAGTGCCTTCTGTGCAGAGTCTGCATGTCCTCCTTGCATTTGGGTGGGTTTCCTCTGGGTGCTCCGGTTTACTCCCACATTTACAAAGACATGCATCTGGAGCATTTCTCCCTGGGCTGCCACTGAAAATTGGCTTAGTTCCAAGTCGGACTTTCCCAGTTAACAAATGTTAAATAAATAAATAAAATAAAATAAATAAATGCATGTGTATGTGTGTGTGTGTGTGTGTGTGTGTGTGTGTGTGTGTGTGTGTTTGTGTGTGTGTGTGTGTGAGGGGGATATAAGAATGTCCCCACATACCCTTTACCCTTGGAATGCTGAAGTTGTCCACACTTACACATCACAACAGTTGTCCGAAGTAACCAGACTAAAGCCACAAAAGTACATAATCCACTCACCCACAGATATCTGTGTCTATGGAATGTCACCTTATAGACAGACACAGGTGAGCAGATGTAATGTGCAATGGTATCAATGCATGCCTTGGACAAGCCATATTGTCCCTGGCTACATGGTTGTCTAACTACAACCAGCCACATACAGCCATACTGGTAACTGTACACACATAGGAGGGATATTAACAGGTATCCTACTCTTAGGGCACTAGAAGCAGTAACAGAACCAAACAATATCACTCTGCAAGGCACACATGCTGTCTAATACAAGGCCAACTTTGTGTACTCCACAAGTACTGTGCCTGCAGTCTCATATACAACAGACACAGACTGTGGTGCATGCAAAAATACTGTGAGCTGTAGTGTGTAATAGTAGGTAGGTAGGGGGTTTGACTCTCACATCTGCCAACTGTGTGTGTGTGTGTGTGTGTGTGTGTGTGTGTGTGTGTGTGTGTGTGTGTGTGTGTGTGTGTGTGTGTGTGTGTGTAAATATCTCCCCTTGCAGCATTACAGACATGCCCTTATGGGCCATCTCTGTGCAATGGTGATGCATTTTATAGCCGTGTGACTAGCTGCTGGCCTCTACATTGCCCTGCTCCACATAATCATAATGGCTGTCTGCCACCTATCGGTGAATAGTTGCTGGCCTCTACAATGCTGTCTTCCACAAAATCATAACTGCTGACTGCCAGCAGTCTATCCTGTACACAGGATATTTGTAGACCTGACAACTCCATTACCACATCTTCTAGATTTGTAAGTTAAGAAAACCCAGGTGACACATAGCAAGGGTATGAATGCATGATTACGCTGACTGCCCCCATTATCCCTGATAGACTGTTCTACACAAATGCACCTTGGGAGCCATGCACGTATACTGCCGTACCTTGCTGAGGTCATATGGCTGTAGTGCTGCCATGCCATCCTGTGCCACTATATTGCTGCCATGTGTCCATAATTTATCCCCTCAGACTCCTGGAACATAAACATACATAGGTCCATGACACACCTGTCATTCTGTAACACTACTGTCAGTAATGTAACATCATGCAACAGAGATACACTAAGTGTGATGTCATGACACATTCCAGCATACAGTACCTGTTGTGGCCCACAACAAGTGTCATGGCAAAACAATACTGCACTACACAAGTACATCTCAAGCAATATAGACACCCTGTGCATCAGACACATAGTAGCATTTCCCTGCATCGATGGAACCGATGGCATGGATGTGGCACAGATTTCATCACATGCAGAGGGTGTGGTGTGTGGGTGACAAAGGCCCAAGCTGTGCCAAACAGTTGACAGCATGTGTGTGAGTCAGGAAGGGGTGCAGGTTAGATGGGCCATGGAGAAGTGCCATTTGTGTCTGTTGGTGACCTGCATGTGACAGTGGTGTTTGAGTGTATGTGTGCACACAGTCAAGCCCAGTGCTAGACCTACACATGTGCATTTTAGACAGCTGTGGACAGTACATGATAGAATGAACAGTTCACCATCTCTGGCCATGAACCCAAGAACTGGCTCTGCCAGGAGAAGCACTGGCCCCACCATGCCCAAGGTCAGATGCAGTGCTAGTACCTAATGGTGACAGCTGTCTGCTGGGATTGTGTCCCCCACGGACCACCCAGGACCATGTGCCCATGTCTTGCCACATCATGGTGTGGACAGCACACTTCCTTCTGTAGCACTGGAGGTACTGCCACTAAGGGAGTGTGAGTGTGCATGGCCATGTGGACGCTCAGCAAATGGTGTTGCTGACCTACACCCACATGCCCAATGCCCAACTCTAACCAGATTTTCCTGCACAGACAATGTGTGGTCCAAGACAGACACTGTCTCAGCTCACTGTTTGTCCACTGCATCAGTGACCTGATCCAGGGTGTCCCCAATGTGGTGGAGGTGGTCACAGATGTCAAACTGTGCTGCGCCCATAACCCTATGCATCCATCTGGTGTTGCATTCAGAATGTGCCATTGCCTCCATGATGGCCCAAAACATGCACTGAGTAACCCATGATGTGACACCTGTGACCTGCAACAGGTGGTGGATGGACAGCAGTCCCCCTACAAGCACCCCTGTCAAGCCACCTGTGTGGAACCTCATCAGCTCTCTCTGGCTATGTACAGTGTCTGCACTCAGTGGTGCCATAGTTGCCACAGAGCCCTGTTCAAAGTCACCACCCTCTGACTGTCCAATATCTGTGGCCTCTTGGGACTGGGTATGTGTGGGCATACTGACTGAGTGTAGTGACAATGGGGGCAGAAGACACATAGTAGTATTTCCCTGCATCAATGGAACAGATGTCAACCTCTGGGACAGATTTTGCCCCTGAAAACCTAACTTGTGCCTCACTATGGCCACCATCATCATCAGTCAGATGAGACACTGACATCTGGTTGTGAGGGGGACAGACTCCAAACCCCCCCCCCCGGTCACCTGTGAAAACCAAGACAAAAGCAGTACATTGTACATTGCTACCTGTGCTTTTATGTATGGTAAATCACACAGACTCATACAAATGGGGATCCACAACTGCATTACCAGTCTCACATCTTCTCACCTCCACACCCATGCATGACAGACAACCTCACACCAACATACACAGACAAGTCAAGCCCTTTATGACATGCACTTCAGCCACATCCAGTTAAAGTTGCCAGTGCCAACTGCCTTTAAGGTATGTAATATGATACTATATGTGACAGAACTACACATACAACCCAGTACACCTATCTTGAGAATGATATGCCAGTACTAATGTCACTGCCTCAGGTATGTACCATCTCCCGTTTGTGTTTGAACAGGCATCATGGAGTAACTGCCTCATGTATACCTGGCTGTTTAGCCACTCATAACTATAAGTGCAAACATGTCGCTGGTCATTCAAATGCACACCTGTGATTACCCAGTCTGTGAACCATAGTTAACTGTTCAAGCATGGAACATACAAATATTCTACTCTGGCTAAACACCAGATTTCTACATAAGGCAAATGACAGCCCTTAATGTTCACAGGGTATATATGGTCCATAAAAAAACAGTATCACACTTACCAGGTACAGGACCACAGACTTAGGCCACACCTGACAGACCTATGAAAAGGTGAGGGGAAGTTATTGTCAGCACAACCAAATGTTGCAGCACTACAAGGTAATATGTGCATATATTCACATATACAGTAGCTACTGTGATACTGGCTGTATTGCTGACATTCTGAGTATGTGTGCACAACTGAGCATAAACCCCAACTCCCTCCCAATGAAGATAGATCTGACACCCTTGTACAGGTATGTACAGCCTGCCACAATGCTTGATATAGTATTACAGTTATGCTTACCTGGATGATCCTCTGCTGTGGACACTGTGGCACCAACCTCCATGATGTATGGTGTAATGGATGCCTTGAAGCTGTCGTGTGTTCCTAGGTTTGCCAGGAATCCCTCTGTGGCCAAGAGTGGTTGTTGTGTTGCAGGCACTCCACCGGTGGCAGCATGATCCCTGGCAACATCAGCTACCCTTCATCGTGCAGCATTTGACATGTCTATGGCCAGGAGTTGGACCTGCTCATAGGTCCTGTCCTATTGGCAAATCTGACTGACATCCCACACAAGGTCTACCAACAGTTTTACCCACTGTTCCTGATTATGCCTCCCCCTGGACAACAAGATCTGAAGGTGCTGTCTCAGTCCATCCACTATTATGTCATTTTCTGAATTTGAGAAGGGGGCATGACTTCTGTGGTACATGCTTCCTAAAAGACAACAAAAGGGGAACACATTACAGGACCAGATATGTGGACTTCCACTATTTATTGATCCAGCACACCCATAATGGCCTGCGCTATCCAGTGCTCCCTCACACGTCATACCCCACAGTCTGGCAACGCACTACATGTGTGGATACCACAAAGACAGTAGCAATACTGGGGTATGTCCCTGTGTGCCTTGACAGATTCTGCTGTATGTTCCTACACCCAGCACTGCAGTCTACTGTGGTGTGTACCCTATGGGTAAACTCCTACTAATATGTCATACAGCTACTGCCAGACAAATAGCAGTGTGCTATTACAACCACTATATGGAGACAGTCCAACAACACCAGTGTGCCACAATGACAGGAAACAATTGAAAATCTGCTGCAGTATATGCTCCCTGTAGGCATCATACCTCTCAACTATACAGATGTTTGCAGAATGTCAAGATGCCTGCCTCATAGTTTTGTTCATTTTCACACAATTTTGTGGATTTCTGACTAAAGGTTGGCCAATCATTGATGGTTTATGTCAGCAAATAAAGACAAACATCTGAGTTTAAGACATCATACCCTTCAGAATACAGTTATGCTAGTGTAATATCTGTTACTCTAGTCACTTTCTTACTTTGTACAAGCAATAGTTACAGTGTCCCCAGTTTTGGGCTTTTGTCCCTCCATTCATTATGGCTTTGTTCACTTATCTTGCTGTAATAGGTTGACAGCTATCTTAGGCATAACTCTCCACAAGATAGGGAACAGCGTAAACAGGATCATGGACTTAGCCAGAATACATCAGGGGCAATCAGGGACACTTTTAAAATGTTAGATGTATCTGTGTGAGACATTGGTAGACTGAGAGGAGGTGAATTAGTGTACATCATCTGAAGTTACAGGAGTATACACCCTTACCTCTTGTCACTATGTTTTACATTTCATTCCCTAGCTCCCCTAAAACATCCAAGTGTTGTAGATGGGAATAAGAGGGACAGAGCTAAGATGTGAGTGGAAATCAAGGACATTTGATAGGCATGCCTGTAGGTGTAGGACAGCTGAGTATCAATGACATGTAATTACCATAGATCTAAGACATGCTTACTGCTGTGATACCTTTTCCCCAAACCACCATCCTCCCATCTGCATCCTGTTATATGGAGAAAACAATTACATACCTGGTTGAGTGCAGTACTACTTTGTTGAACTTTGCTTCAGGTAATCTTTTGAAAATACACTTTCTGTCTGAGTTAAGTCTCATACAGACTAGTTCTTCATAACCAGCTGATTGCCTTTTTAAGGTACTGCTCATTAGCAGATAATTGCCTCTGCACCAATTTGTGGTTCTTCTTTGGTAATTGCAGCCGAAACAGCTGAATTGCACTATCATTAGCCAATGACATGCCACCACAGTGCAATATATAAGGCATTAATGTACACCTGGGCCCATTTCTTAGCTGTTAAGATGGACATTATTGAGGTGTGGAGACTACAACATCGCAGAGTGTAGGTACCATGACTGTCAACTGTAGAGATTTATGCAGTATGTTCACAGTTTTGTCTCATATGTGTGGTCAGTGTCCCATAACATTGTGGTCATCTGCCAATTCACTGGAAAACATTGTGGGTTGAGGACAGTAATGGAAGAAACATATTTGAGTGTCAGATCTCATACCCTCTGAATATGCATACTAATGCAATAGATGTTATTGTAGCAATTTACTAAAATGTAGGGGCAAACTGTAAAACATCTCAATCTCTGGACCTTTGTCCCCCATTAAGTATGGCTGCATCCAGATTCCTTATGCTAGGGGTTGAGAGGTATGGTAGGTCTGTCATAGTTACCTTACATACAGGTATGTGTGCTACAGGCTGCAGCTGCTGCTGTAGCCTAGAACACATAGGGAGGAGTGTGAACACTTTGGAGGACAACAAGCTATATGTGTAACTGTGGAAGCTGTGCCAGCCCTGTCATTATGGCAGTGGCAGGGTAAGGATGCCCTTTGCAGTCCAATCGAGGCATGTGATTAAGGTACATCTGTTATGCAATAGTGCCAATAACAGAGTAGTAGGCAACATATACTTATTATACAATTAAAAAAAACTATTCCTGCCATCTGCAGCAGAAACACCACAACAAGCCACAGAAGTTCTGAGCAGGTATTAAACTCCTTCACCCAGGGCAATCCACATCTCCAACCCCCTCAGCCCCAACCCAAATATAGCCAGAGTCCATTGCCAACACCTTCAACAGTTTCTTTACAGAAACCATCCAGGCCCTTGCTAGCAAACTTAAACCCACTTGTCCTAACACTGAAACCCCTAAACCCAGTGACATTCTATTCTTCAGCTTCCAAAAAGTTCTGACTTCACTCATTAGAGCCCTAATTAAAAAACTCAAACCAACTAACCTTTCAGATGACCTCCTCCCTGCAGACTACCTGCAAACTGCTGCTGATGTTATAGAATTCCCTGTCTCTATTTTGATAAACGTAACCATAACTGAAACCTCTATCTGGAAAATATCACATGTTATACCACTCCACAAAGGAGGCAGCACCATTGAGCTGTCACACTACAGACCAATAGCTATCCATTCCCCTTTGGCTAAAATTATGGATAAGTGTATCCATAAACAACTCTTACACTACCTTATTCAACATAATCTTCTGGCCAACTCCCAGCATGGATTTAGACCACAGCACAGTACCACCACAGCCCTCCTCTCCTTTTCTAATATCATAAATTCCAACCGTAACAACAACAAACTATCTTCTGCCTTGTTTCTCGATCTTTCCAAGGTCTTCAACATGGTTAACAACCAGCTACTCTTACTTACCCTAAATAAAATATCCCTAAACAACCATGCCATACAATGGTTTCAGTCTTATCTTAGTGGAAGCAGGCTGTCCTTTGGCAGGACAAACTCTCCATCCTTCTTCCTGTTACCCTTGCTGTCTCTCAAGGCTCCAAATTATGTCCCCTTCTTTTCTCCCTCTTTATCAATGACCTCCACACTGTAATCCCAGAAGCAACCTGTATACAATATGCCGATGACTCCACCCCGATTTGCTCAGCCTCTACCCCTACAGATCTCCTTAGTTTAATCCAGAAAACCTTTAATACAGTAGAAAACTGGATCTCTAATCAACAGCTGATATTAAACCCTAATAAAACAAAGCTATTGCTCTTCTCCAGTACTCGCAAATCCTCTCAACCCTCGTTTACTATAACATCTAACAATGAGACCATAATCTCACCAGATATGTATACCAAACATACCCATGCGTTATAAGAGACAACAACCTCAAATATGATATGCACGTAAGCCAAACTATTAAAACCGTTAATAAAAAACTTGGCTCCCAAAACAAAAACAAACCTTTTCTCACCCCTCTAGCTAGGACTGCCATTGCCTATACCCATCTGCTTTCAAATCTACTCTATGCCTCACTAATACTCACTAACTTGAACAAAACTGATCTCAGGAAACTCTCTAGCTGCTACAATCAAATTGCCAGGATTGCCACAGGAACTCCCTACAGGACACACCATTGTCAAAACCTAAACCTCTTAGGATGTCTATAACTCCCCAGGCTAATTCAATATAATCAACTTACTGTAGCATTCAAGGTTATTAACCATCCAGAAAAAAATGCCTTCCCTTAAAAACATTATCCATCCCTACAAAAACGCTAGGCCACTTCGTTCCACTACAAAACTTTTGGTTCAATCTGTCAAAGCTAACAACCTATCTGGAGAATCTTTGTTTGCAAATTCAGTAGGCAAAACCCGGAATTTGTTCCCATCTGACCTTACTCTAAACCCCTCCCTTCATCATTAAAAAAAAATTAACCCAGTATTTTAAAACTCACTGGTTATGTCCTTGCTCTAATCCTATCTAAAGCTTAATCTACTTCCATATCCCTGCAATTTTTTTATTTACAGTGACTTACCTCTTACACTAAAAGTTTTGAAAAGAGAAACTGTAACATCTCTGCAGATACTCTGTATATAGCTGCACCTATAGGTTTGATAAGAGAAACTGTAACATATTTGTATATATTTCTGAATATAATCTATATTCTTCATAGGCTTGAAATGTGAGACTGTAACTTGCATGATAATACAATATGTTTGTGCATATACTGTAACTTGCTTGTCTGTATCTGTTTGTAAGTTTGGAGCTTTTCTCCCTGGGTCTCCACTGAAAATGGACATGTATCCAGTCGGACTATCCCAGTCAACAAATGTAAAATTAATAAAATGAAATAAATAATTAAATTTAAAAATGCAGATATGTGAAGCGTGTCCCCACCTGCAGGCATTTGACTTGCAAAACTGGATAGTAGTTCATTAATTAGAAGTAACATGTGTGGATAAAGATTGCATGACTCAGTCATTAATTGCTGTCTTCACAATAATGTAATTGAACTGCAACACAAGAATGGATTTGAACCCAGGACTGTGTGTGGCAAAATACACTGCATGCAAGACATTTAACAGACTGAGCTATTGAGTCACTCCTGCAGTAGCTGTGTTTACAAGATTTATGCGCACACATACAGGCTGTGACAAACATTTTCTACATCCATCAGTATGAGCATGGCTTTATATGTATGTATTTCTGCACCTATGCCTCAGTGGAATATGTTTTTTGCCATGAATGCCTTAGCAGGTATGTTTCTACATGTTAATGATACAAGGGCACATTTACCTGCTACTACAGGCCACATTTACATCTATTTTTATGTCTTTGGCTGTCATGTGGTGTATTATTGCACCAGATTCCAAGGTCCACTCCAATTTTTCCCATTAATTTCTAATTTCAGTTTGTGGGGTGCGGTGCAGTGCACAGCTCCACTGGACATGCCTAACGACTTACCTGTTTTAATTAAGAGCTGTGTGGCATGGCAGGCTAATGCAGTGTGTTGCTTTTGTGATGGGCTTGCATTCAAAACATAGCAGAGATGTTTATTTTGTACATTTGACTTACAATGCTATAAACACATATACTCATTAGAGTTCTATTTAGCTGAGCTAAGTGAAGCTGCATGAAGCAGTGTGCTGCACCCTCCGTACTAAAAAAATATAAAGAAAAAAAAAGAGGAGATAGGAAAGTGGTGAAATGGGGGCAAGTAGGGGAAAAACATAATGAAAGGCATGTAGGAGTATGCAGGAAGTGTGTAGGAAAGAACTGTAGCTATCCATTTCTTGTACAACAACAGCTATACACTTTGACAGATTTTGTAGATAAAATTGAGCTCTCAAACCCCAGAGAGAGGGAGGTGAGTACAATATAACTGCACTGTCAAGCCAATTGGACAAAATTACTTGTGTCCAGTGGACACAAGTGCAAAACAAAGAGCTATGTGTGAGGAGTTTTTTTTTTTTTTTTTTTTTGGGACAGGTGCTCCTTTTTTTTTTAATTAAGGTGAGAGTGGAATGTGGGGGAAGGGACTTAGGTACATGTCGGGAGATAAGTTTGGTAGGAGAGGATGCATTTACTGACAGACATGACAGCAGACAGGGGCGGTGTGTGACACATGAGGTCGGTGAACACCTTGGATGCGGAGGGTGTTGTGGAATCCAAGTCGCATATGGGTCCAGACAGCATCAGCGTGACTCACATCCCCACCCATGGGAAAGTCAACACTGCTTCTACATTGCCCTGAGAGTGGCTGTGCTGGAGTCTGGGACAAAGGGTGAGGCTGCCTCACCAGGTTGGTGAGCATGCCCTCAGTCCGGCACAGGTGGCATTCATAGCTCTGATGAACAATCCCGTGCATCATGACTAGCAGTTCAGCCTGGGTGCCAAAGACCCACTGCCACCATTCCCAGGCGGAGGCTAGGCCCAGTCCCCTGAGGTGGTCCCACCCAACGCCACTGGTGGTGCAGTGGCAGAGAAGGGGTCAACACTGGTCTGGGTCCCAGATGTGCTAGGACCCAGTGCCACAGCTGGTCAAGGCAAGGTAAGCGGATCACCCCAAACTGGCCTACCCTGATATCCTGTAGTAATGGAGGTATAGTAATAAGTATAGGTTAGTTGTGAACAAATCATTGTTAGTAATAACAGCATGGCAGAACATTGAAAATGAAAAACAACAATAAATAACAGAACAGTCAGTATATTAACAGCATGCCAGTAACAGTTACACCACAATGCCAACAAAATAGGTAATGTAACAAGACATGTTAATATGCAACCATTATAAAACATAGCAATAATAAAACACATGTCCCAAAATACAGTTATTGTGACAACATATGTTAATACTAAACCATGACCAATGAATAACAATAAGAAATAAATGAAGATTAGGGGTGCATACAGAGAGAAAAACAGTCCATTAGTAACATTTCCAGTCACTTCTTTGACAACAGTACTAATACCCACTCTACAGGTCTGTATTTTTTGTGTCTACAGTGACAAGTCTCCTATAGTTGATATAGCATGTACATACCTCTCAAGCTATTTTCCTGGGACACTATGGGCCAAGCAGTAACAACTGTGGGTACACAACTACACAGAACACTTGAACATCAGGTGGACCTATATAACTACCAAGGTGTTCTGTTAGCTGATTTGGTGATACTTTGCAATCTAGGCAATCATTTCCATGGTAATCCTGTCACAGACAAATTATGCACTATTAATTGCATAATGTGAAATCGTGGCACTTGACAGACATGCATGTGTACAGCACAGACACTAAACAGCTGTCATGCCTTGGTTGGCAGGCATGGAAATAGATCATAATAGCAGTGACTGTAGGACATATCTGCATAGGATGTATTACTTGACTGCAGGACCATTTAACAGATACAGTCATACTGGGATTACACATTTTATTTCTGACTGAACATTGCTGATGAACACATTCTTGCTAATAATTGTAACAGTCTGTGACATCTAAACACACAATTATCTACATATAATATGGGCTACCTCACCCATTTACCTGTAGTTCCTGTAGAGAGAGAATTTGTAAGCATTATGTGACTGCTACTGTAATATTTAGTGCTACATAGCACTGGATTTCAACCCTGGTCTGTGTGTGGCAAAATGGACTATATATAGAGCATTTAGCAAACTGAGCTACTGAGTCACTGCTGATTATTGACTGACAGATATTTGTCTAGAGTAGAGTACTTCTACAGTGTTATACTTCAAATGCTGTAACAGTAGAACACACATGCATGGAATACAAGCATAACACAGATAGTAGATAAGCTATATATCAGTATAAACAGTGCTGGTATACACAATTTATTATTAGTGGTATGAAATATCTGTGCAGTCAACAAACAATATCAGCTATGGAGTGGGCTACCTCACCCATATACATTTATTACCTGATGTCTGTCGATGACAGAACATTACGTGAACAATATTGGCCTAGAGACAGCCTTGAACAGTACTATATGAGTTAACCAATACAATTTGCATCCATGGGATTTGCAATCTACGGCTATAACAGTGTTATACTTGACTGCAGCACCTTACCGTACAGCCTGAATGCATACAGCTCTACTGCAATGGTTACAACAAGACAATCCTGATGTACACCCTTTTCCTTGGTGTTACTGGTATTGTTCCATGTTTTATTTCACAACAGTTGGCATTATTCATTTAATGTAATATAGCTCTAATTCCACATTTATTGCACTACAGATTTGATTGTATATACTTTAATGCAGTTACTGGTATTGTTTCATGTTTTTATTGCACTGCAGTTGGTATTATTCATTTCTTGCAATACAGCTGTAATTCCACATTTATGGCACTACAAACTGTATTGTATATACTTTAATGCAGTTAATACTTTACTCTTTCTTGCTTATTTCACTACAGTTAGTATAATACAACCATACTCAACACACTCATGGTGCAACCTGACCAAGCACCTGGCATGTGACTTGACATTGTGAGCCCACTCAGCTGCAGCTGTAGGGAGAGAAGCACACAGTTATGCATACCAGCTTTGCAGACATTCAGATTATATATTGTTAAAACAGAGATAAAATTGCTTATATACTTGTAGGGTATTCCCTGCCCAAGCTTCTTGGACCCAGGTGTCCAAAAGTCCCCTCTTTCATCATTTCAGGTCATCATGGTGGTGATGACACTGCTCACCTGTGAGGGAGATATGAGTAATACTGGTGAGTTCTCTGGCCAGCTGGTACCAGACCTCTGCCTTACACTCCAAGCCATGGAAAACTCCCTGCAAAAGCCGGTTATCATGGTTTTTAACTTGGAGTCCAACCATAAACCTGGACTCCAAAATGCCCCAATGCTGCACCTGAAAACATGCACCTTCACCAACACCAGCCATAGTAACCATCAGAGAAAGAACTCCAATAATTTCTGCTGTATTCCCACCTATTGGGCTTAATATAGGCTGTTTTCCCACCCTTACACATCATTGGGCAACATTTAAAAAAGTGCTGCATCGCTTAGCAACAAGCAGACCAGTGCAGCTGAACTGAGAAGTGTGAAAACCCGAAGAACTATAGTCTTAGCAGAGCATAGCAGTGTGCAAACCAGCCAAGCACAGTCAAGCAGGGAACAAATATTGGCAGCCATTACCATGTTTATGCAGTGTTTAGTAGGTCTCAGCATAGCTAAGCAGAGCTTGGCAAAGCACAGTGAGGCCATCTGTTATTTATCAAATGCATAATATGTATATCAAAATTAAATACATATTTTCCCTTCCATATATTCTAACCCTGGACCTACTGCACATGAAGCTGTAAGTCTACCCATTTATCTACAAGGATATTAAGAAATTTATTATACCTTCACATATACCACTGAGCTACTTATAAGCAGTGGTGAGTACCACTCTGTGCAGCGTAAACATGCTTAAACATGCTTTAACACACTTTAAATAAATAATTAATTACATCCAGTTTCTATTTTTAGATGTCTGACAGGTGTCTGCTATCTTATATGTGAGCACAGCTTGGCATTGCTGCTCCGCGTGCCATGCCACACAAACATGCTTTTTAAAAAAAAAATAATAAAACAAAAGAAAAAGTAAAATACAAATAAAACAATGGACATTTCAGGGTGTCTCATACTCATCTGCAGCAATGGTTATTACTACACATCTCCCTAAACTGATTCAATAACCATGTTCCTCTGCTCTCCCTTGGCAATGCACCTTCATTAATATGCATGGCACACTGCCAAGGAAGAACTGTCTACACGGACATGATAATAGTCCATGGAGGCTCTACATGGTGTCTACATGGAATGTATTAAATCTTGGAGATTTTATAGAATATTCTAGATAAAATAAGAACAGTTTACAGAAATTAAAGACTAACTACAACTTTGTTTATTGATTTGTCGCTTGCCTTCCTTATTAACTATATCATTGTGATTTTTATGGAATTGCCTTAGAAATATTAATGGAAACTTGCTTATCAATGTATTGAGATAAATCTGTCTACTGTGCAAAAATATAAACAATGACATTGGTAATCTCCAAACTCTGGACCCTACCCAGTTCGGGTTTGTAAAAGGCAGATCATGTCTCCTAAACTTGATAGACTTCTTTGAAGCGGTCACAAAGGTGTAGATGAGGGTAAGGTGGTACACACAACCTATCTAGCTCTCGCCAAGGCTTTTGACACCATCCCCCACTCTGGAATTATAGACAAACTCACTAAACTAGGTACAAATCCCTATGTCACAAGATGGGTTGCCAACTGGCTCACTGACAGAACCCACACTGTGAAAGTAGCAAACTCTAAATCCAACTTCAGACCAGTGATAAGTGGAGTACCACAGGGTTCAGTCCTAGGTCCTCTCCTGTTTGGTATATACTTCTCTGAAGTACAGGCTAACACAGAATGTCTTTGGCTAACAAAGTTTACAGATGACTGCAAACTAGGAGCCATAAACAAAAGTCCTAATGATGTGGACATCCTACAAAAGGGCCTCGCTGAGAGAGATGCCTGGTGTCAAAGCCATGGCCTCAAGCTCAATGCCAAAAAGTGCATTGTCATCCCTTTTGGTAAAAACTGTACCCATGAACTACCACATAGGCAGTAGTCTACTTAACACAGAAAGTGTGATAAGAGACCTTGGGACACAGGTGGACAGTAGTCTCTCCTTTGATAATCACATTGCCACAGTAGTCAGGAAATCCTTCTATGTTGCACACCTCATCACAAAAGGTTTCTCATTCAGGAAAAAAGAGGACATTGTTCCCCTCTACTCATCACTCATTAGACCCATTATAGAGTACAATGCCCCTTTTGGTATGTACCTCACAAGACATCTACAACAACTGGAAAGGCCACAGAAATACCTCACAAAGAGGATTACTGGCCTCAAAGAGATGCCCTATGCAGACCATGTCAAAAAACTCCAGCTTTACTCCATCGCATATCGCCTACTCAGAGGCGATCTATGCCTAACATACAAACCTATGTTAAACTCAGAGCTGTTGGACATGCTCCACGTAAAGAAATCCCAATCCCTCCAAGCTGCATGCTCTAGGGACCTAAACCTTGTCACCACAATAAACAGAACATGCTGGAGGGATAGATTCCTGTCCCAGAGACTTCCCATACTATGGAACAAACTACCTATCTATATCAAACAAAGCTCCTCATTAGCACTCTTCAAGAAAAATCTTGATGATTGGATGGGAGATAGGAAATTCACCCTGGGGATCACTCCTGTGGTTCTGCTTGACAGGGGCACAGGAAAATGATTTTCTTGGGTGGCAAAAGCCAGGGTACTGATTGGCTAGGCTTATACTGGCCCTAGGGCCAATAGCCTAGTACCTACCTATGAACTTATGAAACTACTCTCTGTGCCACTGTGACAATGATCAGTTGCTGTCACACACATACTGTCCAGCCTGCCACAGACAGCCACTTACTGTGTACAATGCTAGTGTTTGTCTATGATGGAATGTGGTACTTTTCAATACATAACAAATCCCCTCCACAGATATAGTCATTTTCCTGATGGACAACCACCACACCCATCAATCGCAGCCACTTACGTGACAGTGACAGCAGCCTCAGATGTCTGATTGGAGTCGGATGAATAATAAGTAATAGGCTACCACAGAAGAATGCATCTGCCATCATACTGCTGTCAGAATACCATGAGAAATCCAATCATCCCCAAAATCTTCAATATCTTAAGACAAGTATCAAGTAGAATGCTATAAAAAAGAACAGTGAACAATGTACCAAATCCAGGAATGGCTATTGCCTTGATATACTTAGAAATATGCTAGAATAACATGCTTTGCATTATTGTGCTATTACTGAAGTCTATTAATTCTGAAACTCACATGTCTGTCATTCTTTAGTAACTGCAATCCTCACAGATTTGCTTAAAAAGCAGATTTGCTAACAGACCAAAACATGAGACAAAATCAGGAATAGTTGAGAGATCTATTATGCTCTGCATGGATGCATGTACACAAAGACACACACACACACACACACACACACACACACACACACACACACACACACACACACACACGCCCACACGCACACATGCACACACGCACACATGCACGTATGTACACACACACACACACACACACAAACACACACACACACACACACACACACAGCAACCCAATGAAATGCTTGTTGAGCAAAGTTTCTGATATTCACAGCACAGTGAGAAGAGATGTATGAAGGCATACTCACCTTTTTTAACATGCTAGACATATGAAGTAAGCAAGATGTTTTGAAAAATATAAATAAATCTCTAAATAAACCAACTGCAGTCACTAAGCAAATAGTCAAATGTAATCTGTACAAGAAATAACACTTACATACAAATATTTTATCAGGTATACAATAGTTAATAAAAATATGCCATATATATATATATATATATATATATATATATATATATATATATATATATATATATATATATATGTATATAAATATGTAAAAAAAGATCACATGTTCACAAAAATCATAGATCGCATAATAAAATATGCACAGATATGCAGCTGGATGTAAAACCCACCAATAAACACAATTCTTATTAGAGATTGGATAGCAGTATTCAAAATAAAAGATGTTTTGAAAAATAGCCCGGCAAGCAGAGCAAGGTGATTTTTCTTTTTTTTTAATTTCAATCATAGGGTCATAGTTTCATAGGTGATTATTAGGCTAAAGACCCCTGGGGGTTGGTTTAAGACTAAGAATGCTTCCTAAATGTATTTGACAAATTTTGAATGGGCATGGGTGGTTATGCATTTACAGCCTGCACCTGTTTACTAGAGACATAGATGCCAGACCAGGGTTACATTTCCAATTCCCCATCCACTGGCCCAAGTTATGGTTTTATTTAGTTAGAGAGGAACTCTGCTTCACAAGGATGTGAAGCTTTTTCCAAAGAAGTGAAAGTCTAGGAGACACATATCTCTACCTACAACATGCACTATTTATGTTGCAAATTAGTTTTATGTCTCTAGATCTGGTAATTCTGATGTTGTTTGTTTTGTGGATGTGCAATAGGTTCACCAGAGCGGGATTAGAGGATGCTTTGTAGATATAGTTTGCCTCTCAGTAAACTGTAGGAGACTGAGGACAGTGATAGGGATTTGAGGTGGTCAGTGCTGGACATGTTTTTTAGATCATGCATCCTTCTTCTTCTAAGCAACCTCTGTGGACACTCCATTTGTTCCATATGGCTGGTCATACAAATACCAAGTTGGGCATTGTACTTACTGATTGCTCTGATAAGGAATACGTACAGCAAATCAATGGCATCTTTAGACTTAGTTACACAATATAGAATGACTTCCTTACCATCATAGATATACCATGGTGAAAAGGCCATGTGGCTTTCGACATACATTCCCAAATCCCTGACTACTGGGTCTACTCTTAGGAGTGTATTACTAATGTGGTATTTTATAGGAGTAGCCATCTTCGCAAAAGATACTATCATACATTTCTTGGCACTGAGTTTATACCATCGCTCTGGCACCATTTATTAGTCTGTATCAGGCCTTATTAGATGGTAATTTCATCATTGAGGGATTCTATTACTGTGCCTAATTTTCAGTCATCTGCAAACTTGGTCATTCAAAGACCCTTGATGTTGGTCTTGACCTCACAGAAGTAGATACCTTGACCTCACAGAAGTAGATACCAAAAGGGAGTGACCTCAGCACCAGGCTTTGAAGGAGTCTGCAAGTGTCTGGTCTCTTTGTGGAGGCAGACTCCCCTATCCTAACTTATCGGGGCATTTCTGTAAACCAGCTGGATATCCAGAGGGTGACATAGGTTCATAGGTAGCTACTAGGCGATTGGTCCTAGGGCCTATATAAGCTTAGCCAAAAAGGTACCCTGGCTTTCGCCATCCAAGAAAATTATTTTCCTGTGCCTCTGTCGAGCAGAGCCACAGAAGTGACCCTGGGGTGAATTTCCTATTTCTCATCCAATCATCAAGATTTTTCTTGAAGAGTGCTAATGAGGAGCTCTGTTTGACACAGATAGGTAGTCTGTTCCAGAGTATGGGAAGTCCCTGGGACAGGAATCTATCCCTCCAGCATGTTCTTATGGGTTCTTATGTTCTTATGGCATATGGGTTTATACCTAATTTCCTGAGTTTGTCTGCAATGCCTGAATGGGCTAATGTGCCAAATGCCAAGGTAGGCATCATTCACAGTTTTGCCCTAATCCTTTGCTTTGATGACTTTTGTAAAGAGTAGGCATAACATACCCTTGCTCTGTGATAATTCTTTTTATGGCTTTGCATATGACACTAGTCAGACTTATGGATCTGTAGTTACCAGGGTCCATAGATGGGCCATCGCTGTGCAGAGAGATGACAATTGCAGTCCTCCATTCTTTTGTCACAAAGTCTGTCTGAAGGCTGTGGTTAACTAGTGTTTCTAGTGGTCTCAATACATCATGTTTCATGATATGAAGGAGGCATCCTGGGATATTATTTGAATTCATAAATGCAGTGCTCTTGGCCTTGGAAATTGCATTGAGGACCTGTTCCCTAGTGATACCTGGGGGAGTTATGCCTGAGGGTATTTCCTGATGGGTGTCTGGACATAGGGAGGGGCATAAACTCAGAGCTAAATTTGTCAGCCATTAGATTTGCTATATCTTCTGGCTCAGTAAAGGTGACTCCATTTACCCTTACTTCAGCACATTGTTGTTTATCTTCTTTGAGGTTGCAGATGTAGCTGAAGCAAGCCTTGTGGTAGTCATTGGCCTGGGAAGCTATTCTACATCAAATTTGGCTTTGGTAGACTTCATTTACCTCTGAGCTTCTGGTTTAGATTCATAAAGGCATTTCTATCTTCCTGGGTCTTACATTTACTATTTTTGGCTGTAATTTATTTCATTTTGTTATGCAGCCTGTTGATGCTAGGAATCCGCCAGGGTGGCTTATTTTTTTAATTTGCATTGTGCTTATTCCAGATAGGTACAGCTGTCTCTAGGAAGCCCTTAATGTGATTGCACAGGGTTTCCATGAAAAATTCCGCATAGGCAGCAGTATATTCTGAGTTTGAGGGGGCTTGAAATTTCGCCAAGGTGTCACTTAACAGTTGGAAGCTTGCCTTAAAATAATTCCTAAAAGTTCCAGTGTTAGCTGCGGTCCTGGCTTTTTCTTTTATTTCAAAGGAGATAGCTTTATGGTCCAATCTAACCAGTTTGGACTTTACACTACAGGGGGTGGGGTGTGGTCTTCTGCCATGTTTGTGAGTACCAGTTCGAGGATGTTTGAGCCTCTATTAGGTGAATGAACTAACTGGTCCATGGAGTTTGTGTTTACAATGTCCAGTAATCTCTGGGCCTGCATGTTTTGAGTTATGTATGATGCTTAGTTTATAGCTTGGTAGTTAAAGTCACCCATTATGATGGTGTTGGGTTGAATGGGGAGTGTGTCCAGCACAAGTAAATATGTGTCATAGGTTATCTCGGATTTCATCATAACTCTGCAATTGCACAGACTTCCAAACAGCAGAAAACAAATAGAAAGTCAGAAAATTGAGCATCTTTTTTTAATTTTAAAATAATAATCAACTTTTTAACTTTAAATGTCAGCATTCTTCTTTTTTTTATACTGTGGAGGGAATGCATCCCAGTAGGCAATAACACAGATCCCTTCTGCTCAATACATGTAATTTTGTTTTATGAGTTGTATACGTGAAAGGCTTATATGTTCTTTATACTCTTATGGAGAGGATAACATGCAGTTACCAAGCAGAATAATATTTTGACATTTGTAATTTGAAATTACCAAAAAAAAAAACTGTGATATATTTGATGGTCACCATGCAATTCTATCTCACCAAACACTAGGAAAAGCTATGATCTTTCGAGGAACTCGACACACAAGATTCCTTTGGGTCATCATTAGCTGACATCAAAGCTTTACTGGTGGTGATACTGATCTCTTCAATACTAAATGTACTAATGCAATCATGCATTGCAGTTTAGTGATGACATCTTGCCAAATGGTGACCCCTACCTAAGATGACAAAGGGGTTCTGGAAGTAAGCAGGTACATGAAGCTCTTCCATGGTGAAGTTTTTCCATGGTAAATTCATCTATTTCTGCCCAAATGGCATTGTTTCCGTAAAATTTCAGTCTCACATAAATAAAGGTATCCTCAAGGTGTATAATGCACTGAGACTAGGCACCTTTTAACCTCCCTCTCCTCGCTGAAGTAGTTTTACTTCACATCCTGTTCAATAGATCAACAGTTCAGCTATAACTATATAAAGGCCATAAGCCAATTAAAAGAAAGACTCAATAATAAATGTGAAAACACTGGAACCCATCCATATATCTAAATGATTTTTAAAAATTTGTAATAAGGTACATTGATGAATAAAAAGTGTTAGTCTGTTGCATAATGTTCTCACTGGTCTGCTGTGTGATTCCAGACAAAGTATCAGATTGGTTACCTAGTAAAAGTTCTGGAACACACTCTTAAAACAACATAATGCAGTGCTGATACAGATAGTGTTTTTACGTTCATGGACCAGGTGCCCTCAGTTCCTAACCACATTGTCTTTTACCAGCAGTGAATCTCACCAGTATAAATTCAGTAGCATTTGATTTTAAGTAAACTGACACCAGATAAAATTAAACAGGGTTTCCCAGGGACACGCATCATGATATTTTTAAAGTCATTCTACTGACCCCTATGCCTGACAAATAAGTTGCTATCACTGTTATTTGTTTTCTGCTACCCTACCCGCAGTGTGAGAGCAATCCTTGGAGCAGCTGTCACACAGGCAGCCATAGTATCTCTGTTATGGTCCTTATCCCATGCTCAGTGACTGCGATGAGCCCCAGCATCTCACACATATGGCCCAGAGGACTACTATCACTAATTTGGGATCTCCATGTCAGTGTCCTCCTGTCTTATAGCCATTAATGCCATTAATGTCATACAGGCCTCTGCCAGTATGGGAGCAAGTTTGCTACTAGGATCACCAAATCCATACCCTCAGGACAGGCAGACTGGTGCAACCTGCTCAGTCACACACTCTCCTGTTCATCTCTTCAAGATATGAGCTGCTACACAAACTACAGTGATCAGGGTCATAGTCAGGGCTTTATCCCTCTATAGCACACAACCATGATAGTCAAGTCATGCTTTGATATGGTTATCCTACCTAGAAATACTGTTGGCATCTACACATTAACCTCATATCTAGATTCTTGAGTCTCAGTGAGCATGTTAAGGCACTTCTTCCAAACTGTTATCCAGGACTTTATGTCTATGTGCAAGTCTAGGTTTAGGAACATAGGAGCAATACTAGGCAAACAATCCATCTTTCTTCACTTATGATAATAAATAAAGGAATAAAGCTCAACAATTGTTACCTAGGACCTAGTGATGCTAGTCTCCCCCCTGTAGAAGCCACTAGTCTAATGGGACTAATTCATAGAAAGAGGAACAATTAAACAAATGAGAACCATGAGATGCCTAGCCATATACAAATTTAAGGAGACACACTTAAACGTTTGTGTGTTCCTTTTTAAGCCCTTAATAAAGCTTACCACACAAATTGAGCATGAATGCGCATGACAGTCTTCGTGTAAATTTCTGTTTACTTGTTCAGTCATCAAGACTACCCTTAAAGATAGTGAGAGTAATACTTTGTTTGACCTGTAGCAATAACTTGCTCCAAAGGCAGAGAGTATGTTGAGTTAGGAACCTATCTCTAGAGTGAGTCTTGCTTATTTGTTGGTATAAATTTAGGCCCCTAGTAAGTGTCCTTTTAGAGCCACTGGTTTTCCAAAGGAAGAGATGGTCAAATAGAATTGGATCATTCATTGCTCAAAAACCAAGACACGAGTCACCTCTGTGCAACCTGTAGGCAACTGAGTAAGAAAGTTGTGCTCCACTATCAATGACCTGGTCCTTATGAACCAATCTCCTGCCTGTACTCTAAACTATACCTCTTCCAGCATTGATGATTCTGCATATGTTAGTATCTGCTTAGAACAATGCAGAGAAGCACACACATACTTCTCAACCTGCAAAAAATCTGGACAAAGGCAAAAGCAATGGGGAGACAAAGGCCCACAAAATAAGAATAGATTTAAATATTGTTAATAAAATTGTAAGGTCTTTTATTTTCTTGGTATGGTATCTTTGGTGCTGCTCTAGCTGAGCAATGAGCTTCACTTTATTCATACAAAGAGAGCATTTTATTCAATGATGGGTCTGTGAAGGAAAGTGTCCAGAAGCAAGATGCCTCCTTTGGATTTCAAAACATTCTCTTGAAAATAAACTCAGTCATATAGAAGGATTTCCTGACTATGGTGGAAACATGATGTTTGAATGAGGGAGACTTGTCCTCATAAGTACCCTCATCTCGTTTGACCTTGTCTGTCTGAAAAGGAGTACCATTTAAAACACATTAGGTGGGAACAACTTTCTTACCAAATGCTACTATGGCTACACATTTTTGCATTTAACTTGAGACCATTTTAGTACACCAGGTATGTGCATATTCCAGCCCTAGCTGGACTTGTTCAGTGTTAAAGGATGAACATATAACAGTGATTAGCTTACAGTCATCAGCACACTTGGTCAACCATACTTCAGGGATATTGGACTTGATGTCTGCAAAATAAATGCCAATCAGAAAAGGGTCCATCACTGATACATGTGTTACACCATTACTTACAACTTTATGTTCAGACACAGTAGCAGCAAATTCAACATCCTGGAATATGTTGGATATCCAATTTAACAAATAACATAGAGTTTAACATTAAATTTGTCTTATCTATTCTTTTTAACAATACCAGCCTTAGCCAGACTGAGATAAGCAGAGTGCACTTTGTGACCAGTGACAACAGCCTCTGAAATATGAAGCTTACTAAGTTCAGAAGAGAGGGTCTGACCTTCACAAACTCAAATTGATTGGGATCTAGATCAGTTAAGTTGCCTATATTTGCATGAGTTCTGCTATGATACATTTTAAGATTTTGCATTTAAGGCTGGTGAGGCTAATGAATCTATAATTAACAGGATCTGTAGGGGAACCACCCAAGTTTAGAGGAGTCATAGAGGCTGTTCTCCAGGCATCAGTCACAAACCTTGTGGATAGGCTGAGGGTGAAACAATTAAGTATAGTACCTTTTTTAGGCAAGGTTCAAAGGACAAAACCACCACCATTACAGATACAAGCATGCAAAATCTGAAGGTAATGCTACTCAATGCTAGAAGTCTAAACCTCAAAATGCACTCTCCCGAGGCACTCCTAAAAATGGAGAACATTGATATCTGTGCAGTAACTGAGACCTGGTTCAAGGCTCCAAAGAGCACCCCTGCAATATGAGGCTACAACTCTTACCACACTTTTTGGCCACCAAACCAAGACTGAAACACTACAGGTGGAGGAGTGTCCATATTCACCAAGGATATTCACACCTCCAGGCTAGTTGCCCATCACAATGCATCTGAAATTCTCCAGGTGCAACTAACACTAGATAAGACTGCAATCCAAATTGTAGCTTGCTACAGATCTCCCACCATGCCCCAAGATTCTCACTACACCTTTCTAAACATACTGGAAAATATTAAGATACAACTAAACAGTCTAATACTGGGTGATTTCAACTACCCTGCCATCAACTGGAAAAACTACTCGGGTACCAACACCTTTTCCCAACGGTTCTTGGAATTCATAAATTCCAACGCCCTGGATCAACTCATCCATTGTCCCATCAGGGGCTCCAATATCTTGGACCTGGTCAATACCAACATGGGAAATATATGCTCCACACCAGTGGTCACCTCCTCATTGGTCAGGTCTGACCATAAGCAAATCACCCTTGACATCCACATCCCCCCCACCCCCCCCCCAGTAAGGAAACCTCCATAAAGAACTTCTCCAAAGCCATCTTCATGACACCCATGCAGATGGGATCTGAAAGTTCGACTGCTGAATCCTACAGTAAGGCACTATACGAGCACATCCACTCGTCCATGAATCTTGCCATCCCAAATAAAACCAAGATGCTCTCCAAAAAAAGGAAGCCAATCTGGTGGCCCCATGCCATAAACAAACTATACAACAGAAGGAAGAAACTGTTGCAGAAAAGAGGAAAATCTCAGGATGCAAAAACTCCATTGCCAACCTCAGTAAGAAGCTGAGATCCCTCATAAAATCCTTCAAAGCTAGTTATGAAAATAAAATTGCCAAATATTCCAAAGACAACCACAAGGCATTCTATAGTTATGTCAAGAATCTAAATGGCAATACTCAGATCTGCTCTGAGCTACAAAAGAATGGCATTAAATATACTGATCCCAAGGATATTGCCAATATCCTGGCAGATCGATTTAGTGTCAACTTCACCCAACTCTCACCCCCTAAAAGGCCCATCTCAATACCAAAAGATTGCCAAATTCTGGTAATTACAGCCACACAGGTAGAAACCACACTCTGCAAAGCTAAGAATACAAGCATCCATTGACCAGATGACATCCCGGGCTGTGTACTTCATGAACAACAAAATGAACTGGCACCTCATCTAAGTGTCATGTTTATTCATAGCCTCATCTCAGGCTTCATGCCCACTGAGTGGTGCACAGCTACAGTTATCCCACTCCACAAGGGGGGATCCACCTTGGATCCTGGAAACTACCATCCCATTAGTCTGACAAGCCTGATCTGCAAGGGCATGGAACACATTATCATGGAACTTATAAACAAAGACATTGGCAACCTTCAAACACTGGACCCCACTCAGTTTTGGTTTGTGAAGGGTCGATTTTGTCTCCTAAATCTGATTGACTTCTTCAAATCAGTCTCCAGAGCTGTGGACGAGGGTAAGGTGGTCCACACAGCCTATCTGGACCTCGCCAAGGCCTTCGACATCATCCCTCACTCTGGAATCATAGATAAACTTACTAAGCTGGGCATAAATCCCTATGTCACTTGATGGGTTGCCAACTGGCTTACTGACAGAACCCAGAATATAAAACTAGCAGACTCCAAATCCAGCTACAGACAATGGACAAGTGGAGTACCTCAGGGTTCAGTCCTGGGACTGCTCTTGTTTGGCATCTACTTCTCTGAAGTACAGGCCAACACTAAGGAACTCTAATTAACAAAGTTCACAGATGACTGCAAACTGGGAGCCATATTGAATCCCCAAATGATGTGGATATTCTACAAATGGGCCTTAGAGAAACAGATGCTTGGTGCCAGAGCCATGGGCTCAAGGTTAATGCCAAGAAATGTATAGTTATCCCCTTAGGGAAAAAACATGTGCCCATGAATTACCACATAGGTGGCAGTACACTAAACACTGAAAGTGTGATGAGAGACATAGGGACACAGTTGGACAGTGGTCTCACCTTCGATAACCACATCGCCACAACAGTCAGGAAATCCTTCTATGTTGCACACCTCATCACTAAGGGCTTTTTGTCCAGAAAAAAGGAGGTCATTGTCCCACTGTACTCATCCCTCATTAGACCCATTATAGAGTACAACGCCCCATTTGGTATGTACCTCACAAGACATCTGCAACAGCAGGAAAGGCCGCAGAAATACCTCATTAAAAGAATCACAGGCCTAAAGCAGATGCCCTATGCTGACCATCTAAAAAACCTCTAGCTATACTCTGTGGCATATTGTCTACTCAGAGGAGATCTCTGCTTAACATACAAAGCCATGTCAACATCTGAGGTGTTGGACATGCTCCACTTAAAGAAATCCCAAACCCTCAGAGCCACATGGTCCAGGGATCTAAACCTTGTCATCACAATGAACAAAACATGCTGGAGGGATAAGGTTCCTGACCCAGAGACTCCCCATACTCTGAAACAGACTGCCCATACATGTCAAGCAGAGCACCTCCTTGGCCGTCTTCAAAAGGAACCTTGATGACTGGATGGGAGATAGGAAAGTAACCCCAGGGATTATGTCAGTTGCCCTGCTATACAGGGGTCCAGGGAAGTAAATACTGTGGGAAGAACTATCCAGGGAATTTTTATGGCTAGGCTTGTATAGGCTCTAGGGCCGATAGCCTAGTACCAACCTTTGAACCTATGAACCTAAGTAGAGGCTTGATAGTACATCATTAGAGCTGATGGAAATGCAGCCCGATATGTTATCTGGTCCCAGAAAAGTAATAGTTTAAGTCTTTTACAGGGATTTTCAGACTTCTTCCAAGGTGATTTCAGGGGAATTTCCATTTTTGTGGGTACAGGGAAAATGATGTGGGTAGGTGAGGTAAAGCTATCACTAAATGTATCTACTAATACATTGGATATATCCTTGGGACTGGAATATGTGATATAATTAAAGATAGGCTGATTATATTGTTGAACATTATTCCTTAATTTCCTTAAATAACAGAACAAAGATTTCTACCTTCTCTTTGCATCTTTAGGAGCCTCAAACTTGTATTCTGCTTTACATTTTCTAATTGCACTAATTGTGATCTTTAGATAACATGATGTGGATTTCTTACAACTTTTCATAATTTTTATTCTTTTGTTATATAGTTTATTAATAGGGGAATTCCAGCAGAGAAGATTGTTCCTGAATTAATCCTTATGTTTAGAGTAGACAGGTACTGACCTTTTCTTGCAGCTGTTTATGAGTTGGCAAAAGTCAAAAGGCATACTTCATACTTGTTAAGGGAAGATATTTTGGCAAAGCCAAAAATAATGGTGAGTCAAAGGCCCCAAAGCAGGGACAGATTTTAAATATTGCTCTTATAAACTTAGAAAGTTGCTGGAATAACAGGTTTTGTGTCAACATACATTTTCTGAAATATATGAAGTCTGAAACTCAATAATTTATTGACGTCAGCCCTCAATGATTTCTGAGGAAAACAAAAATTTTATGAGGAACAGATCAAAAATATGAGACAAAATCTGGACATTCTGTAAAATTCTAGATATTTGGGAAGTACATACTTCTCAATTTCTTAGCAAAGATATCTGGACAAAACTAAAAATAATGGGTGTGCAAAGCCCCAAAAGTAAGGACTAAATTTAAATATTGCACTTATAAACGTACAATGCTGCTACAATAAGAAGTTTTGTGTCACCATGCATTTTCAGAAGGATATGACAGCTGAAACTCAAATGTCTGCCATAATTTAGTGACTTGTGATTTGCTAGAAAACTATGAATTTAATGAGCAACAGACCAAAATTATGAGGCAAAAATCTGAGCATTCTATGAAAATCTGTACAGTTGAGAGGTATTTGCAGGTAAGTGGTGGGAATTTTGCTTAGGTCTTCTACAAACTAAAGTAAGTTTGATATAGTGAAGTCCCTCAAGACAAGTCTAATTTGGTGGTGGGTTGGTACCACTAGGCCTGACAGAGAAACTGACTGACTTATGGTCAGATCGATCTATGCATGAGGAGATGCAGACAGGAATTAGGTTGTTTAGGACCAGGTCAAGGGTAATAAAGCCTCTAGTGGGTATGTTTACAATTTGCTATATTGTATTGGTATAAACAATGCCTACAAAATGTGGACATGTCCATTTTTCAGAGATGCAAGTGTGCCAATCAATGCTTGGGTAATTAAAATCCCCCGGCAATAATGTATTTGTTATATTTAACTTTTCAATTGTATTAATGTTATTTCCATGATCTTTGGGGGACACTGATGGGGCTGTATATCTAGCAATGAGGTGATAGTTAGATTTGTTAATGGTGGTTTGGATCTCCAGGAGCTCTAATTTAATGAATAATTTAAACAAGTCAATAATTGATCCAAAGATCTGAAAGCAGTATATGAATTGTCAACCTACATCATCTACTACATTATGTTAAAGTGACAGAATCTTAAGCATATGCTGTTACTCCAGCTAACTGCTGAATGTCATGACCAGATACTTATGCTACCCCAGAAGACTACGACTTAATTTGTCACAAATTAATTGAATGAATCCTTCCAAAAAGTGCCAGCGCATCTCATATTTTAACTGGCCAGGGCATTTCATTGATTGCCATCCTCCTAGTTGCTGATGCTGTTTTGAATCCCTAAAAGTTCATTATCTCCAGTCCTGCAGTGGGTAAGTCACTTTGTGTCTCTTGTGGCTTACCTTGAACTTGTCCACTTGTAGGGCTTCTGAGACACTTATCACTGCATCTAAAGGCCCCTGTTTTGTGTCAGAAGTAACAAGGGGTTTGCCAACACACTGCAATAGAACCCTATTACATTTTATTAAATGTAAATACTGTGGACTACTTGCAATTACTTTTGAACTATAGCTAGGATATTATGAAATCTCTTGAGTTAAAACTGTTTGTGTCTTTTCTTTGATCTATTGTAATTGGTTATATGGTTGTTTCTTACTGGACTGACCTCATACCACACATTCATTTAAGACTTATAATTTAAATGAGCTTCAGTGCTGCTCAGAATAACTCAGCCATAAGGACCGGTGACCTCTGAGGCAGTTATATTGTTAATGGGTGCGGTCAGTACAGTTCTCTGCATAGTATTATAGAATCACAGAATATACAATGCAATCGGGCATTGTATCCATTAACACCTTGCCAATGCCTACCTTTAGACATTACCTGTCTGAGTTTTCCTCCACTCAAAGAAGTTTTTATTAAAAGCACATTTGGTATGTTAGCCGAAGATAAATGGTCTTTGATATCTTGATTTGCAAAGCCATGAACTACATTCTCATAAAGGACTGCTTTCATTCAGCAGAGTGCACCAAAATCACAAACCACTTAGCCGTGTCAGGAGCTGCACAAAAGTTATGTTTTGTGCTTAGACCATTCATAATTATTGCTCTGCCATGTGCTATTAGATGCATCATGGGAATATACGTATGTAGCTGCGTACAGCTGGTTATAAGACTCAACAACCCATTACATTTCCTGACTGGCTTTACAGCTGAATTAGTGATAAGCAGGATTCTCTGATTTTCCCTTGGTGCTGTAAATCTGAAGGGATTTTTTTAAGTGCTGCCATAGCCTCTTTTTTGAAAGGATTTTGTTCCAGACGTGGCATGGGCCTTCATACATCTCAGTGGGGTATATATATTTGCTAATCTGCAATCTTATGTCTGTTATCCCACATTTCAGGGAACCATTTCAAGAGGGTTCCAAATGGTCCAACCCTCTTTTATTCTTGTGTGAATAAGGTCAATGCTGCAATTTAGACAGAATTTTCCAAAAGTTTGGGTTTGTAAACTTTTAACTACTCCCTGATTGTACACCATTCACTATACATTTACCTGCATTTATTATTATCTCACATATGTAAAATATTAGCATTCTGATTAATACAATCTTTAAGAATTGTTTGGAACATTGAATCTTTAATTGCTTAATTTATTTATTTTTGTTTACTATTTAGTCCCACCAGGCTGTTTTCAGGGGAGACAGAAGATAGTATTCTTACTAAATAAAGGCAATATAATCAGGATACAGAACTTCCAAAAACAGCCATATATAACAAGTTTGAGATGTTACATTTGGATTCTGATGTAGGATGTGTTGTCTACCCAATTTTGGACTTTTGTCATTCATTGATGAAGACATAGTTCACATCTCCAAAATTCTGATCACTGCCTCTCATAATGTGGAATAAATGAGAACATTTTTATTTATTATTTTATTTTACATTTGCTTACTGGGATGGTCCGACTGAGACAGAAAGAATCCATTTTTAGTGGAAGCCTAAGGAGAATAGCTTCAGTTACAGACTGAAATGTACAAACTTTAGTAATTATATATTTTATTTTATTTTATAATTTTTATCATTGAGTACAATGCCCTATTTGGCATGTACCTCACTAAACACTGCAATGACTGGAGAGGCCAGAAAGTACCTCACAAGGAGGATCCTAGGCCTTAAAGACTTGTCCAATATGGACAGACTAAAAAACCTTCAACTGTTCTCTGTCTCATATGATCTACTTAGAGGCAATCTCTGCTTGACTTACAAAGCCATGTCTGACCTAGCTCTGTTAGAAATGCTACATCTAAAGAAATCCCAATCCCTCCACACTACATGCTCCAGAGACCTCAACCTCATTACCACAATCAACAAAACATGCTGAAGGGACAGGTTCATAACCCAGAGACTGCCCATGCTCTGGAATAGACTTCCCATACATGTCAAGCAGAGCACCTCACTGGCCCTCTTCAAGAGAAATCTTGATGAATGGATGGGAAATAGAAAATTCACCCCAGGGATCACTCCAGTGGCTTTACTCGACAGAGGCACTGGGAACTAAGGTCGGGTGGCACGATGCCAGGGTAATCCTACAGGCTAGGCTTGTAAAGACCCCATGGCCATTAGCCTAGTACACACCTATGAACCTATAAGTAGTATAGTATACAATAATTAAAGGTGCAAATAACAGCAAAAGGAAATACACGTGGCACATACACTGTGATATGGCAGATGACTAAACATTTTTGCAAGTAAAAGGTAAACATAGTATGTGCAGTAAAATATAAACACCAGTAGTGTTGAGGCAGATGACTAATCATTTTTACAACTCAAACAGAAACATTGTAGGAAGTAAAACATTGTATGTACAGTTGACTATCTATCAACATCATATATGGCAGGCATACATCATAGGTTTAGGAGATCAGCAAGGTGAGAAAGGTATATAAGAGGGAGCGGGAGGGAAAAAGTATGGGACAGAAATAGCAGGAGGGAGGGATTATACGAAGTAGGAGGAGATTGGAGGAGAGATTTTTGGGAGGGAGGGATAGTAAGAGAGAGGGAGGGAGAGAGTGAAGGAGTTATAAGCCTGGACAGGGGATGAGATTAGTCCGGATCAGCGCATGGGCACTGCCAAAAATTGTACATGTGCTGTTTTAGTGAAGTTTTGAAGGTTACTGGGTTAAGAGTACTTCTTATAGGAAATGACAGTGAGCGTATAGGCTTTGTCTAGCTGTTTTAGACAGTTTTGAGACAGTGAGGAGTTTCTTATCTTTGGATCAAAGGATTCTGTTTGGGTTGTAAGATTTGATGGCGTTATTAAGAGCTGGACAAGTAAGAGGTTTGTAGAGCATGTTCTGGAGGGTTAATAGATGGATGTAAAGTAAGGGAGTGGGGAATTCTAGTCAGTTTAAATTTTGTAATGATGTATAGTCAAGTATTCTAGTTTTTGAGTTGGTGGCAAGCTTGGCCACTTTGTTGTAGCACTGCCCCATTTTAGATCTAGTAAAGATGTATATGTTGGTGAGTATAGGTGTGCCATAGACCAAGGATAGTAGAAAGAAAGTTTTGGCAAGGGTAATTTTGGAAGTTTTTTAGGGAGTGTTTGTTTCTGTAAAGTGCACAAAGTTTCTAGTGGGTTTTCTTTATATTCTGTTGAACATGGAGATCAAACTTTAAGTGTAGGTCTATGACAACACCTAGCAGTTTAGTGTGGGGCACACTTACAATAGTGGTATTGTCAGCAGGGTGGATTTTGAAATTGTGTAGATCAATAGTGTGTTTTAGGCTGAAAAAGAAGCAGTTTCGTTTTTGTAGGGTTAAGAAATAGCTGACATTTAGTGAGCCAGGATTCTATGGCAGAGAAAGTTTGTTGTGTAATAATGAGCAGTGAGCAGTTGAGGTAGTGTGGGGTAAGTGCAGATAATTGTGCAATCATCTGCATAGTGAATGAGTGTTCCATCAGAGGTGGTGGTACATAGGTCATTTGTAAATAGGTTGAAAAGTAGCATAGATCCTCATGGGACTCCAGTGAGGTTTGGTAGAAAGGGGGAGATAGCATTTCACCATTTTATTGCTTGTTTATGATTGAATAAGTGACTGTGGAACCATTTTAGGGTGGGGGGAGTTAGACCTGAGTTAGAGAGCTAGTGTCAAATGCCTTTGAGAGGTCAAGAAATAGAGCAGATACAAAGAAGCTTGACTCTCTGGCTCTGTTTACCATTCAGTGAAGGATAGGAGGGTTGTTGTTGCGCTGTGTCCTGGATGAAAACCATGTTGTGTGTTAGTAAGAAAGTTGTTTTGCTGTAGGTATTTCATAAGTTGACAATGAATACATTTTTCAAGTATTTTGGAGTTCAGTGGAGTTACAGCTGTTGTGATGGGGATGATACTGGACTATTTCCAGATGTTAGGTACTATGGACTCAGATATAGATTTATTGAGCAGAATGCTGACTGAGTATGCTATGGAGTGAGCAGATCATTTTAGGTATGCAGCTGGGAGGTTATCAGCATAGGTGGAACATGATTTAAGTTTGTGTAGCTGTATTTTTATAAGGCTTGTAGGAATTCGTTGTAAAGAGAAAGTGGTGTAGTTCTTGGATAGGGGTTTTGTGCCAAGGGGGTAGAGATGGTCTGGGCCACAGGAAGGTGTGTTATTATGGGAAGTTAGGCCACAGGACGGGGTGTCATTAGGGAAAGTTTGAGAGGATGAGGGGCAATTGTTGGGGGTTTTAGCTATCAGACTTTTTAGGGTCTTTATTAGCGCTTGGGTCCAATAAGATTGTGATTGAGGACCAAAATGTTTTTGGATTAGTTCTATGTTCCTGCCGTAGGTGAGTGTAGTATAGTTGCTTATGTTTATTAACTTGTTTTTTACTTGGTTATATATTTGTTTAAAAAGTAATAGATGTAGTTCTGTTTTGCTTTGCTTCCATATACCCCAGGCTATATCCCTTTTTTCATTAGATTTTTACTTCTCTTGGTTAGCCATGGGACAGGATTCTTTTTAATTGATTTTTGTGTGAATTGGAGGTAGGGTGTCAAGTAGTTTTATAAAACAGTCGCTGAAGTAGTCTACTGCTTCATCTAGTGATCATTCCTTCAGTGGTGACGTTTATTTTGCTAACTTACTTCATTGAACTTGTCTTTAGAGAAATTAGTAAAGTCACGAACTGATATTATGGTGTGCGTTTTTTGAGAGTGAGTATTAGCTCAGATGGCAAAGCAGGAAGGTGGTCACTTAAGGAGTTTGAGGGATGGGCTATAGGATCCAGTCTAAGGTAGATTGTTGACTATAGTGTTTATTGTGCCTAGAGTGTTTATTGTGCCTAGTAGGGTTGGTAATGAGCTGGGAAAAAAACATATAGGTTGATGCTATATGTTGTTAGTTGGGATGTGAGAGATTGTCAGTCTATGGTAATGTCTCCTAAAATAATGGTCTCATGATTTATTGTTTGTGTAGCCAGGATATAAAATGGGAGTATTTTGACCTGGGAGAATATAGAGTACAATGATGTGGATTTGCTTTGAATTATTGAGATTTTGGAAGGATATGAGTATTTCTGCAGTGGAAAAAACAGGGGTTTTATTAGTAAATAGTGTGATACTAAAGTTTTCAGGATAGAGTAATACTATGCCTCCAGCTCTCTTATGTTTTCTGTCTTGTCTGACTATGCTGTAGTTGGGAGTAGCAATTCTGAGTCTTGTAGGTTGGGGTAAGTGCAGATAATTGTGCAATCATCTGCATAGTGAATGAGTGTTCCATCAGAGGTGGTGGTACATAGGTCATTTGTAAATAGGTTGAAAAGTAGCATAGATCCTCATGGGACTCCAGTGAGGTTTGGTAGAAAGGGGGAGATAGCATTTCACCATTTTATTGCTTGTTTATGATTGAATAAGTGACTGTGGAACCATTTTAGGGTGGGGGGAGTTAGACCTGAGTTAGAGAGCTAGTGTCAAATGCCTTTGAGAGGTCAAGAAATAGAGCAGATACAAAGAAGCTTGACTCTCTGGCTCTGTTTACCATTCAGTGAAGGATAGGAGGGTTGTTGTTGCGCTGTGTCCTGGACAAAAAACATGTTGTGTGTTAGTAAGAAGGTTGTTTTGCTGCAAGCATTTCATAAGCTGACAATGAATACATTTTTTTAAGTATTTTGGAGTTCAGTGGAGTTACAGCTGTTGTGATGGGGATGATACTGGACTATTTCCAGATGTTAGGTACTATGGACTCAGATATAGATTTATTGAGCAGAATGCTGACTGAGTATGCTATGGAGTGAGCAGATCATTTTAGGTATGCAGCTGGGAGGTTATCAGCATAGGTGGAACATGATTTAAGTTTGTGTAGCTGTATTTTTATAAGGCTTGTAGGAATTCGTTGTAAAGAGAAAGTGGTGTAGTTCTTGGATAGGGGTTTTGTGCCAAGGGGGTAGAGATGGTCTGGGCCACAGGAAGGTGTGTTATTATGGGAAGTTAGGCCACAGGACGGGGTGTCATTAGGGAAAGTTTGAGAGGATGAGGGGCAATTGTTGGGGGTTTTAGCTATCAGACTTTTTAGGGTCTTTATTAGCGCTTGGGTCCAATAAGATTGTGATTGAGGACCAAAATGTTTTTGGATTAGTTCTATGTTCCTGCCGTAGGTGAGTGTAGTATAGTTGCTTATGTTTATTAACTTGTTTTTTACTTGGTTATATATTTGTTTAAAAAGTAATAGATGTAGTTCTGTTTTGCTTTGCTTCCATATACCCCAGGCTATATCCCTTTTTTCATTAGATTTTTACTTCTCTTGGTTAGCCATGGGACAGGATTCTTTTTAATTGATTTTTGTGTGAATTGGAGGTAGGGTGTCAAGTAGTTTTATAAAACAGTCGCTGAAGTAGTCTACTGCTTCATCTAGTGATCATTCCTTCAGTGGTGACGTTTATTTTGCTAACTTACTTCATTGAACTTGTCTTTAGAGAAATTAGTAAAGTCACGAACTGATATTATGGTGTGCGTTTTTTGAGAGTGAGTATTAGCTCAGATGGCAAAGCAGGAAGGTGGTCACTTAAGGAGTTTGAGGGATGGGCTATAGGATCCAGTCTAAGGTAGATTGTTGACTATAGTGTTTATTGTGCCTAGAGTGTTTATTGTGCCTAGTAGGGTTGGTAATGAGCTGGGAAAAAAACATATAGGTTGATGCTATATGTTGTTAGTTGGGATGTGAGAGATTGTCAGTCTATGGTAATGTCTCCTAAAATAATGGTCTCATGATTTATTGTTTGTGTAGCCAGGATATAAAATGGGAGTATTTTGACCTGGGAGAATATAGAGTACAATGATGTGGATTTGCTTTGAATTATTGAGATTTTGGAAGGATATGAGTATTTCTGCAGTGGAAAAAACAGGGGTTTTATTAGTAAATAGTGTGATACTAAAGTTTTCAGGATAGAGTAATACTATGCCTCCAGCTCTCTTATGTTTTCTGTCTTGTCTGACTATGCTGTAGTTGGGAGTAGCAATTCTGAGTCTTGTAGGTTGGGCTTGAGCCAGGTTTCACTAAGATCTAGCATGTCAGGTTTGTACTGATCTGTCCATGTATGCAGGGTGGATATTTTATTGCCTAGGCTTCTAATGTTAAGGGTCATAAAGTTTAGATTTTTTGGAGCTGTTATATTGGCTTGATCAGTTTTAGGACCAAGGTTGGGGTGGATGTCACCCCATTGTAACAAGAGAGAGATTAGATAGGAAGATATATTTCTTAGTTTTTTGGGGGAGGTTAAAGTGAGAGGTATAAGGTGAGGTATGTAATGTGTAGAGTCTAGGAGTTTTGGAATAGAGTAATTGTCCAACTTGTATTGAAATAATTGTGGGGAGACACTTGTAATGCTGTGATGGTGTTGGTGGTTGGAAGTAAATGTGTTAGTGGGGGTAAGAGTTATTAGCGTGAGTTGTGGGAGTGAAGTTGTGTGTTTAAAAATTATTAACATAGAGGTTATTGTAGCTAGTAGTAATATTGTTCAGTAACAGTGCATGTCTGAGAGGTACATCGGTATGAAAGACGGAGTGCAGAGTATATGGGGTGGAGGAAAAAGGTAGTCAGGTGTATGTAGTCTGGCGTGTGGAGTGTATAGTGTAAGGTAGATGGGTTGGGGATTGTGGTTGGGTAGTGTAAATTTGGAGGGCAACATGATTGGTTTAAGAATCAGGGATGGAGCTTATATAAGTATAAATGTGGGAGTAGTTGGGGTGGATGAGATTTGGGGGTAGAGTAGGGCAACAAAATTAATTGAATGGTGCCAGGGCAAACAAAGCAGGCAGAAACACAGGCAGAGGAACATCAGAAAAAACTCTCAGCTTCAGAAAAGTGCAGCAAGTCAGTGCCAGTATTTCAAACTAGCAAACTCCCCTTTCACTTTCTTAATGTTTTTAAGTTTTGTTTGCTACAAACCCTGTTCAGGCATTAGGGTTCATAAATAGAAAAGAGGTACCAGAAAGACAGACTACTGCATAGTGTGACATAGGAGGGGAAAGCCTAGTTATAGTATCCCAGTTAGTGTGCTCGCCACTGACCTACCTAAGTTCCTATAGACAAACTGAAATAATGTTTAACCTATATTCATGTAGACAATTTGAAATACTGTTTAGCAATGACAGGGTAAAGGGTGAGACATACAATGTAGGATTTGAGGTGATGGTTTGCTTGAGGCACGATCCTGTTGTTTAAGTGCAATGTTTAAACCATCCAAACTGGGAGAACCTTATGCTTGTGTAATAAAGAGGGAAAATGTAGGCTTTGAGGTGACTGTTTACTTGAGGCATGATGCTGTTGTTTATGTGGGATATTCAAACCATCCAAACCAAGGGAACCATGCACTTGGCTAGTAAAGAAGGAAAAATGTAGGCGTTGAGGTGACTTCACTTGAGGCATGATCCTGTTGTTTAAGTGGGATTTTCAAAACATTCAAATCAAGAGGAACCTTACACTTGACTAGTGAAGATGGAAAAATGTAGGCTTTGAGGTGACTGTTCACTTGAGGTATGATCCTGTTGTTTAAGGGGGATGTTCAAACTATCCAAACCTGGGGGAACCTAATGCTTGGCTTGAAAAGAGGGAAAGTAGCAAGCACACTATGACTGGGACACCAAGGCGCTGCTATGCTCTCTGCTACATTAATTTAAAAAAAATATATGAAACACTTTCTGACAACATTTAATAGGAAGCTCACAACTTGGTTAAAGTACATTGCTTCATACTCTCAAAATGTTCTATTAATGAATTAATAACACTTTAGTACATTCACCATAGATATTTGTTAAAATAAAAACAGCAACACCACCAAAGCGATTAACTTTCCTGCAACTTGTAGCACAAATAACAGTATGTAAAATAACCACATGCAGGTAAAGACAAAGGCTGATACTTCCAAACTCCTACGTTTCCACTCCAACGAAATTAACACTCCAGTTGAAAGAAATAATGATATTTGAATGGAGTGTATATAGCTTTCACCTTCTTGGCTTTATCAAACTACAATGTGCTATTCAACAGACAGTATATATACTACTCCATTCAAATAAAAGGATTGTTTCTTTCAACTGGAGTGTTAATTTCGCTGGAGTGGAAACGTAGGAGTTTGGAAGTATCAGCCTTTGTCTTTACCTGCATGTGGTTATTTTACATACTGTTATAGATATTTGTTAATAAAATTTAATGAAAGTGTGACAAACCCTTTCCTGTAGAAGAACATGAAACAAGGAAGTTTTGAGACTCAAAATGAGGAACTGTTCCTCAAAATGAGGTATAGCTGATAGATATGGGCAGGGGAAGAAAGGTTAATTGTTCTGTCTAATAGGATTTTTGTTAGAGGTTTTCTTTATTCAAATTTCCAGCTAAAGCAGAGATGAAATATAAGGCTGTTTTGGAAATAATTTGCACTACAAGCAGTTACATAGTAGGGGACATTGTCTGGCATACTTTTATGTGCTGTTATAGGTTTAAGAGGTTACTAATATTACATTCTCAGAGATACACACATGCATGCTCAAGTTCCAAAGTTCCAATAAAAAAAATATATATATATATATATATATATATATATATATATATATATATATATATATATATATATCTTCTGTCGCCGGACTGTTTTTTAAAACAGTCCGGATTGGGAAGACTGCAAGCATCAATGAAGATGTACCGAAGTCATGGTCATGGTGGTTTTAGCTGCAGTAAATAAAAAGCTGCTGGGGCTGTTAAGTCAGCAGCCAGTCACATAATATGAGTAAATGACATGGCTACTAATTAGTTCTTTTACTCTTGCATTCTCTTCCCGTGCTTTAATTGGACATAGATAAGTTGTGAGGCAGAGAGCGAGAGACAGAGGGCTCTTGAAAAAAAAAAGTGGAAATTGTTTAATCATCAATTGAAGACTCAGAATCAATATGGTGAGAGAAGCCAAAGTAAGCTATTTGTAAATTAGACCCCCCCCAACGCGAATGGTCACGTTTGTGAATTTTTTCTCGGGAAAAAAATTAATGGGGCCATACAAAAAAAAACACAAACTTCAAAACCCTAATTAAGTGGGGGGGGGCGTCACCCCCACACCCCCTGACATGGGGGGCTGTGTACCCTACACCACCCTAACTAAATATACCAATTCCAAAATTGCTCTACGTTGGGGAAAAGGGCAATTCCCGATAACAGCCAACTGAATTTTTTCCAGAGGAAAGAAATTCGCGGACATGGCCGTTCGCGCTTTTTAAAGCGTTCTCTCTTTAGGTGTCGATGATTATATGCTCGAAGAAAAGTCTCTTCAAGCATATAATATAGATCCATAAGTTTTCAGTTCCTTTTTTTTTTCCTGACAGGGTCAACCAGATACTTTCTGTATTTATTTATTTTTTTTCTGGCAGGGTCGACTATATATTTGCTGTATTTAATTTTTTCCTGGCAGGTCGACCAGATACTAGTGGTCTGTGAGTTTAGGGGGCTGTTGATGATTTTCTTTCTTTAAATATAATATCCTGGCAGGGTTAACCAGATACTAGGGAGGTAAAGTGTTTTGGGGACTGTTGAAGACTTTCCTTTTTTAATATAATATACTGGCAGGTTTAACCAGATACTAATGGTATGTGTGTTTTGGAGGCTGTTGATAACTTTTATTTTTTTTTAATATAACGTCCTAGCAAGGTTAACCAAATACTAAAGAGGCAGTATGGTTTGGAGGCTGCTCTACTGTGAATGTCTTTTTTTTTCTAATAAAATATCATGGAAAGGATCAAACAGATACTAGGTACACAATGTGCTTTGGGGTCTGGTTGTGAATGATTTTTTTTAACCTAATATCTTATTTCAGGGTCAGTCAAGATAGATTAGGATGGCTTGTGGATGTTTTGTTGTTGAAACTCTAGCCTTGCATGACTAAAGTGTATGAGTGAACTGAATGAAGTAAGATCACCTGCAATCTCTTGATTATGTGATGGGAAAGAAATTCAGTAATGTAACCGTTATCTTCTCTTTTCATTATTTTAAACCTTGTAGGCTCAAAGCAGATATTATGGGTAGGCATTTTGGCTGGGGTCTATGCCTAATATGTGTGAATGAAATGACTGGCCTTACTGTTGTACTTCTGACTTGCTTTGGAAGAGTAACACGAATTTGAGTGAAGTAAGATCGACCACAGACTCTGAAATATGGCTGTTTATGTGAAAAAAATACATATATTAATAACAATGTTGTCTTTTATCCTTTTTTGCCTTTTAACCTTGCAAGATCAAAACAGATGTGCAGGCAAACATAGGGGGGTTGTGGCTGACAATGTTCGCAGATGACTGCAAACTAGGCGCCATAGTCGACACACCAGCTGACACATGCATCCTCCAGAAGGGCCTCACAGAAACAGACGACTGGTGCCAGAGTCATGGCCTTAAACTAAATGCCAAAAAATGCATAGTCATCCCCTTTGGAAAAAACAAAGTACCCACAAATTACCACATAGGTGGTAATCCATTAAGTACGGAAAAAGTAATCAGAGACCTGGGGACCCAAGTTGACAGTGACCTCTCATTTGACACCCACGTCGCCAAAGTGGTTAGAAAGACCTTCTACCTTGCCCACCTTATCATGAAGGGATTCACATCCAGATCAAAGGATGTCATTGTACCCTTATATTCCTCCCTTATCAGGCCTATGACTGAGTACAATGCCCCATTTGGTATGTACCTCACTCGGCACCTGCAGCAGCTGGAGAGACCCCAAAAGTACCTTACCAAGAGGATCAAGGGTCTCCAGCATATGTCATATGCTGCCAGACTGAAAAAGCTCCAGCTCAATTCAGTAGCATACCGCCTGCTCTGAGGTGATTTGTGCCTTACGTACAAGGCCATGTCCAATTCAGAATTAATGGACATACTCCATCTCAAAAAATCCAAATCCATCAGAGCCACAAGAGCTAAAGATCTAAACCTCAGCACAAATATGAATAGGACATGCTGGAGGGACAGATTCATAACCCAGAGGCTTCCCGCACTCTGGAACAGGATACCTGTCCGTGTTAGGCAGAGCCCCTCACTGACTTTCTTCAAGAGAAATCTGGACGAATGGACGGGTGATCGTAGGTTTACCCCAGGGGTCATCTCTGTGTCATTGCTAGATAGAGGCACAGTAAATTAAATTTAATTTAAATTGTACACTTTTGTATCATTACATGGGGTGGTGAAAGCCACATACACTTTGGCTAGGCTTATAAATGCCCTAGGGCAGATAGCCTAGTACTATACTATGAAACTATGAAGATACTGTGAGTGGGGTGGGCAATAGGGATTGTGGCCATGTGCAAATATAGCATCTGGCTTTACTGTTTACTGTTGTAATTACAGCTTTGCAAGACTGTAGTAGTTCTCTGTACTTTCAGATGAATATAATGTTATTATCAAATGGATGAGTCATTCTTAATGTATGTTATTTCACATCTGTTCATGTATATACTGAATGTATGCTTAAAAATGTTTGTAATATGTTGGAGCTTTTCTCCCCAGACATGATGACTTTTTTTTTTTTTTACTAAAGACAGCTGGACAAACCTGGCTAAACAAAAGTTAAATAAATAAAACAAAATATGTATTTGTGTAAGGTGAGCTTGGGCACACAGGTTGTGACTAATGTTTCTATCAACTAAATGAAATTAATGCAAGTATGTTAATTTAATCTTGGCAGGGTCAAAGCAGATACTTTTGTTTGGTAATGGGCAGGGGGTGGGGCTGTTTGTGAATAAAAGGAATTGACTGGCCATGCTCTTTACTATCATTTTTGTGGCTTTGCAAGATTAATGGGGTCTATATCAGGAGATCGAAACTTCAGGTAGTTGAATATCTAAAGCTCGATCTGTAAATATCGAAAGCTGAAAATCATGAACAGCCACTTCTGCAAATTTTTTGTCAGGGAAAAAATTTACTTGGCTGTTATGCGGAATTTGCCCTTTTGTCCAAAATAGAGCAATCTTGGAGTTGTTATATTTAGTTAGGGGGTATGTGGGGGCACAGCCCCCCATATCATGGGGTTTGGGGGTGTGAAGCCCCCCACTTGATTTGGGTTTATGTTTGTTTTTTTAATAAGGCCAAGCAAATTTTTTCCCTGTGTGGAAGTGGCCATTCAGGTTTTTTGCTTTTGATATTTACAGATCGAGCTTTAGGTATTTGACTACCTGAAGTTTCGATCTTATAATATAGACCGGATTAATGTGCATTTTGGTAAAGTTAACTGTCATATAAGCCTGTGTCAGTGTCTTTCAGAACAACTGGCACATTAGGCATTGAAGTGACCTTGAATTGTGAATAATAAATTAAGATAGTACAGTGGGATTTCCAAATCTCCTTACTTTTCACTTGGCATTGTACAAAATGCAGATTACCTGATACAGTACAATGTATGTTTACTACATTATGTGTACTTATAATAGTTTAATGCAGTCAAGACCAACCACTTTTTTACTGTTTAGAGTTGTTTAGGTTTTGTGCTGTTATAGCATAACCTAAACAACTCATTAGCTCTGAAATGCGATTTAGTCTAGTATTTGGTAGACTATTCAGCATGTGCAATAGCGACTGAGCAGTTATTTTATGTAACATGCTAAGCATAATCAATGTTCATCTGACTGTTTCAGAACTCTGTCCTGTGAAGGTAACCTCACCTCTTTCTAGTTGGCTTCACTGCATTCAGGTGTCACCTGCAGCCCCCCTTTGATTTGAAGTCACCAGGCTCCACTGAATTTATGGAGTTATTTAGAGCAGTACCATTGCTAAGGCTGGTCATAAAACTTGAGCATCAAAGAAGCCATGCAAGGTCAAATAGGAATACAGAAGAAGTAGTAATCTTAGACAGTATCACAGAATGTAGACTAAAGAAGTCTAAGTTCTCTTCGGCCAACATGATTTCCTGTTCTTTGGAGATCACCTGTAGGAATTTAAAGTGCATCTAACCAAAGACTCACTGGCTAAAAAATGCACAGCTGTCTCAAAAGCATCTGATGAAGATATGCTCAAAGCATAAAGACTGGCTAGACTGCCCAACAGCAATCACATGGGAAGGAATGCATGCAGTTTGGCTTGAGTCTGAACCTCTGCTTAATGGAAGCACAGGAACAATGCAGCAATACACAGGGTCATGGTGTGTTATTTGGATGTACTGTGCTGTGCAGGTCACTGTACCCAGGCATTAGTGCTTAAGTGGTAGTGAATATGTATCACAGGTTGCAGCTGTCCACTCCTACTTTGAAAGCATAAACATCAGGTTTGGGGGGACAATGTTAGGTTTGATTTAAAAAAGCCCTCATTCATTTTTGTGAGGAGTTACATTGAGGGACTGTCATGTCGTTCCCTGGCTTGGGGATATTTAGGTTCCGAGCCTTAAACACAGATGGCCATTTACTGGATGTTTAAACCTAGCCCTGCAGCCATTAGAACAAAGATATACATTGTACTGGGATTTTTGAGAATGGAGTACAGGAAAATTAAAACAATCATCATGATTTCCTGGATGATGACCTCTGCTAGCAATTAAATACAAACAAAAGGGTAAAAAGGTCAGACAGGCAAACCATTCAGTAAAAACTGCAACAAAAACTCAGCCAAGCAAGAGTTTTCACTGTGTGATACCTTACACCTCCTGTAATGGAGGACCATGGGATATATGCAAAGGACATCAAGTGCTTTAGCTGCAAAAAGGCTGAAGCATGCATGTCCACAGCTAGTGGGAGGTTGGATTTATTGTATTGGCCTGAATGTAACCATAAAGACTTGAAATGTAAAAAAAAATGTCATGGACTTTGAGATGTTATGTAGCTAAAACAGAAACAGGTAAACGTAGGGAAAGAATTTGAAGGACATCACAGCAGGTGTAATATAACAACACATGCCACACAAAGGTTGGAAAAACAGTAAGGACATGAAAGTTACACAGATGGCAAACTGCATACTATTAATGGAAAGTTGACAAACACAGTGTGGATGCATACTAGCCATGGTGAAATACAGAAAAGCATATCTACATATGCACTATCACATTACAGCATGCCATAAACTGTGTGACAGTCATATCTGGATGTGTATGACCAATGTTAGACGTGTGTTCTAGCTTAATAAAGTAAGATCATAATACACATTGGATAAATAAACACATATCCAATTAATCCATCATTAGTGGAAATATAAGCCAAGTAACATCACAGATGAGCAAATGCAAATCTAACATTGCTAGATTACTCCAGCAGAGGACAGAACCAAACCTACGACCATACATGTGAAAGGCAAACAGCCAAACACAATGCCAAAGAGATGTATTTCAGAAAAGCAACAATCACTGCTACATACACAAGTAGGTGCACATAGCCCAAAAAATGTGTAATGGCATGCATATTTGTTACACATTTATGCCATGTCAAAGGCAATACACAGGTGTAGATGTGCATGTATATCTGTCAGTGGTATAAATGGAATGCACCTGAAAGCAAGGTTAATACACATAACACACTAATGACATTTGATAATATGTTCAAAGTTTAACAGTATAGCATAATAAATACATCTGGTGGTGCACATGGATGTGAAACAACTACACTGGGAAACACACAAGTATAAAGAGAACAAGGATGTATACAAGCATTTTCTAGCAACTTGTGTGCATATGTCTTGCATTGCAAAATGCCCATTCAATTGGTACATGTTCACTGTGTCAAATTAATACATGTCAGGGGTCATTAGATGCAACAAAAGAAAGCATATCTGCAAAACAATAATAGCAAAATATGATGGTGGAAGGGAAGTGGACAACCTAGGTCCACATTGGGGTAAAGCAGGGCAAGGTAAGTTGATGCAATGCAAATGTATGTGTACAGCACACAGAGAGCTATAGAAGCAACACAGAAATCCATTTAACCAAATGGAAAATGTGTGCCAAATGGCCAGATCAACTGCTGATGTCCACAGAACTGGACATGTATAAAAAAACACATGCACAGTAATACACAATCATGCCACATCCAACATGCATATGTAGGCAAAATAAGAATTACAAGCACATACACATAGACTGTCATGAAAATGTCGATTAAAGAAATGCAGGTGAATGCCAACCACCCCGCTCATTAGAAAGCAGGGGACTCTCCTGTGAACATCATTACAGCACATCAGCAGTAACTCAGTGAGTGCTTACATGTCAAGAGTACATTTCTGTGTCAGTATGTATCTGACTACGTGCACAAACACATACATTCAGGTAATGTGTGCAACTATTTGTGGAAGATGTAAACTGATGTATTCATGTAAAGGATGTAAAAATGCTACATACAATAAAAAAGGCGCAATGTACTGTTAAAGAATGTGTTATTTGTAACACTGTGTATACATTAATGCTACACAGCTGTTTGATGCAGTCAGAAAAGGAGTACTACACATAGACAGGGTATAACTGTATATGATACTACATGGCATCAGCACTGAAAACCCATGATACACAACACCACATCATGATAATAGTCATTCTAAACAGATGTGGAATGACACGTCTGTCTGTTGCACATACCTGATAATGCAAAGCACAATTCCGAAACATATCATACTGTTAGTGATGGAGTAAGGACAACATATGTTGTCTATCATTTGCACATGCATATAGGCTACCTCTTACTGCACTGGCTGCAGCTGAACTGCCACAATGCAGAGGCAGTTGAATGTGGGAGTAAAGTGTAATGTATGAATGTGTGTCATGCACACATTAAAACAGAATTAAATGCCACATAACAATAACACATAAGCATGACAGATACATAGTATGCATGCACAGGAGTGCATATACAGTCCAGTCAATGAAATGGCAATAACTATGTTGGCAGTATAACATGATTGGAGCACACAGACAATACTTACAGACTGGAGGGACCAGGCTGATGACCACTCAAGCTATCACCCTGAATGAATCCCACATATTCCATGCCATATCCTCAAAGAAGGACCCCATCATGTCCCTGATCTGTGTTTGGAATACATTGGTCATGACCTCATGGATCTTTTCCCAATAATGGCCTAGATTCCACTCGTGCCACTGTCTTCTCTGAGATTCAGGCATGATGGCTCAGGAAGGTGTGGGTCCAGATTCCCTGTGATTGTTGTTATCAACATCATCATCGTCATACTCAAAAGACTCTGGCAGTGGCCTGGCATGTGGTCCTTACCATCTTCTGACTGGAGAACATCCATGGGTCCCATGCTCTTTCAAGATTAATTACAAAATACAATAGTAAATAAAAGCAAATGTCTATCATGCAGAACAGTCCCATTAAAATCATAGCACAACATTCAGTTTATGATGGCAATTTACATAGGGACAGAGTTACCTCATACATGCATAGCCCTATATGTCCTATACACTTTGAAAGAATGTATGGATACTTAAACCAAGAGGCTGTACTGCCCACATTCAAAGTTTTATATGAACAGCAACAAAGTGTCATTGTTAAAATGAAGAAAAAAATAATATAATATTGTGGACAATAGACAAGCCATATAACAAACATCTGAGACAGACAGCATGATAATTTGCTGAACACACATCAGTATAATGATTACAACAGTAAAAAATAATGCTATATGTTCAATCACTACAGCTGTTGGCATATCAGAATCAAATATATCTGGTACTAACAGTATTGTATGTGTGCACCTGTATGTATTATCTACCAAAAACTATTAACAATTAGTAGCCTGAAAAATCAAAACATTGTGAACATGCTTGCAGAATTTGAACTGCTGCAATCAAATGTCTATCTGCACAAGTGTCAAACCTAGGCTAAAAATATGATGTCCTTCTATTCCCACGTTGTAGTATTCTGTATATGGGTTTACTCCTCTAGTCTCGCTTGTATACGGCCAGTATTCAAAATCTTTCAGTAACTCTAAGGTGCGTGAGACATCTGAAGTGGCTGAAAGAACATGGGCCATAAAGGTGATGTTGGCATGCACCAGCCCTCAGAAACTTTCAGCTGCCAGTCATACACTAGGTGTTTCTGTTACTGCTGACGCCGGATTCATTTCAGTTAGATAAGTTCCCTGTTGGAAGGTTTTCCATCCTTCTTAAAATCTGTATTGCTTGTTCATGTCATCTAGAAAGGGTAAGTGTCAGTGCAGCCACCAAATCCCTCATAAGGATGTCCACAATAAGTGCCTTTTTTGTTTGGGATTGTTGCACGACCACAAGGCCTGCCCTTTTTCCCAGGTGTTCATGCTAAGACCTTACATAGTCACTTGCATGCGTTAAATGTTTACCTAGAAAACCAACGTCTGAAGCAGATTACTTTAGGGATGGAGGGCTCCTCATACATCTCCTCAGAACCACCAAAAAAGAAGGACAAGACCTTATGGCCTTTGTCTACTGCTGAGCCTCTTCCAACCCATCCTCAGCCTGTCGCCAACATCAGCCTGATTCAAGGATCTGAACCCGGATCCACCGCTCTGGATAATGCGGTTACCTATAAGGGTACCACATTATCCCTAGGTGAGAACACGTCCGCAGAGGCTATTCCAGCAGCGGTTTCTGCTGCCGGGAGTGGGAACCTATGTTTTCTGAATATCTGTCTGATCCCTCCAATCCTTTGCAGTCTCCATTTTCTGGGCCCACACAGATGTCCACCAGACCCCTTAAAAGGAGAGAAAAGAGAAAACATATTTCTCCCATGACAGAAAGCATGCCTGATTGGCAGGCTTTTTGTCAAAGCCTTTTCAGTGCTTTTATAGCACTGAGATCTACCTCCACTGTTACTACTTCCACATCACCTCCTCTCCTGAGCCCTAGGCCCCAGATTACAGAGACAGTCACTAGGGAAGAGGAAGTCCTTTCAGATTCCTCAGAGGAATCACTTTCTTACAACTGTCAGATATCTTCCACTTTGGGATACAGATCCTCAGAGGAAGACTCACTGGACCCTGACTTCCCAGTTGAAGACCTGATTTTTGGAGAAACTATTTGCAGGATGAAGGGACACTTTAAATGTGAATCCTCAGACATGACTGATGTATAAAAAAGATATTACAACCTCATTCAAATGGAATCCCCCAGCTCATCTGCTGTTCCTCCTATCCTGCCTGCCTTTTTATTTGCCATCTCATCAACATCTTGTAACCCAGACTGCCAACATCCTGCTCCACACAGACCAGGCAGACTTTGCAAGGTGCCTGACACTACTAAGCATCTGCCTAAGTGCCCACCTGCTGATTCATCCACTATCTCAATCTCTACTGACAAAGTCTTTAAGCTCCTACCTACTACCACCATTCTCCCTGCTGACAAAGACAGCAAAACTATGGGAAAGGTTGGGCAAACAGATATATACTTTGGCTACCTTGGCCTTCAGAGCTACAAATGACCAAACGCACATGGGCAAATATGCCTTGTCCCTCTTAGAATCTGCCACCAAACACCTGGCAGACATTCCAGACTCTGTTTCCAAAGCATCACTGTCCTCTCTCCTGGCTGTCTCTTTGCAGGTTACCAGACACTTGATTAAGTGCAGTTATGATGCTGCTGAATCCTAAGCCAGGTCAGCAGCATCAGCATCTGCCTTACGCAGATACTTTTGGCTTTGTCTACATCCACTGCCTGATGATTTTAGGGCAAAGCTCACTGATGCTCCCTTGGACAATGCTGCACTTTTTGGTTCTACAGTAGCAGACATTTTCAAGTCTCTGCAGCAAAAAGGCAAAGAAATGCAGGACCTTAATCATTTGCTGGTTTCTCCAATACCAAAGTTTCAAAGAAACTATCCAGTAAAAACACAATTTATTAGGAAGCACTCCCATCCTGCCCCTCCTTCAAGGTCTTGTAAACCCACAAGGAAACAATCTCCTCCAGCTAGAGCATCCTCTCCCTCTAGCCAGAGAACTCCCTGACTACCTGCCAACTTTGCCTCCTCCAACTCCTCCTTCTATACCACTGTGAGATTGCCTCTCTCACTGCCTTCCTGGTTGGGTCAATCTCACTTCAGACAAGTGGGTCCTGTCCATACTACAAAATGGTTACTACATGTCCTGGATCTTCCCACCCATAGAGTGAGGCATCCCACAACCACCTTCACAGCAACTGCACCTCTTGCAATATGTAGTGCAGACCCTGTTAGCTCAAGGCACCATAGAGACCATCCCCTCAGCTGCAAAAGGAAGAGGATTCTACTCAAGTCTCTTCCTGGTCCCCAGGAAGGATGGACCCTGGAGACCTATTCTAGACCTCTCAAATCTCCAAATTTTCCTAAAGGTCCCTACCTTCAAAATGCTGACCCTGACAGGCTTTTCCCATGCCTGATTCCAAAAGGATTCCTGGCAACATTAGATATAAAAGATGCTTACCTCCACATCCCAATAAAACCCACGTACAGGAAATACCTGAGATTCTTGGTGGGTTCCTCTCACTTGTAATTGTCTGCCTTGCCCTTTGGACTCTCTACTGCACCCAAAGTCTTCACAAAATGCTTGGCACCAGTGGTTGCTTTCTGCAGGACAAAGGGAATACAAACATTCCCATACCTGGATGACATGTTGAGCCAGGCTGTCAGCCAAGAAACCCTCCAAAGTCACATGCATTTTGTGATGGCCCTCCTTCAGTCACTGGATTCCAGATAAACTTCCCAAACTTTCATCTACAACCACCCAAGATATTGTATTCCTCAGTTGCAGGATCCACTCAGACCTCATGGAGGCATACCTACCCCCACTGAAAGTGAACTCTATGACAGAGCACCTCCTTTTGGTCCTTCACTCCACAGAGTTGACTGCAAGGCAGTACCTCGCACTACTGGGCTATATGCCAGCTACCATACCCATGCTTCCTTTAGCAAGACTGCACATGAGAAAGTTACATTGGTACCTTCAGTCAGTCTGGAAGCAACACAACCACCCTCTGGAGCACATTGTGCCCCTTCTACCCTGCCTAAAAAAGGAAATACTATGGTGGTTGGCACAAGTGAAGCACAACCCAGGCCTTCCTCCCCAAACACCTCAGCCTACACAGGCCATGCACACAGACACCTCAAACCTGGGTTGGAGAACCATTCTTGGCCAACAAGGGTGGAGGGCCTGTGGCCAAATTCCCACAAATGACAACACATCAATGCCAGGGGGACAAGGGCAATCCTTCTTGCCCTCCAGGCATTTCTTTCTTTCCTACAGCAAGGATCAATTCAGATATACACAGACAACACCACTGTACTGTGGTATATCAACAAGCAGGGAGGACCAAGTTCTACCTGCTCTGCAGACTAGCGCTCTTGGTTTGAGAATTTGCCACCTCACAGGGAATCACTCTGCAGACAACCTACATTCCCTCTCTCCACAACTCCCAGGAAGATTATGTGAAAAGAATGAGCACAAACAACCATGAATGGATGCTTCACAGAGATGTCTTCCTGGATCTGGTCCACAGGTGGGGTATACCTCAAATAGACCTGTTTGCCTCCACCATCAACAGGCAACTTCCTGGCTTTTTCACCAGGATACCAGAACCTCAAGGAATGGCAACAGATGCCTTCTCAATTTCCTGGAAGGGGAAATATCTATACGCATTCCCCCCTTCCTACTAATTCAAAAGGTTCTGCTGAAAATACAGCAGGACAATCCAAAAATCTTATTGGTGACATCCTACTGGCTCAGACAGCACTGGTTCTCCTTACTCCTACATTTGTCCAAGGACAATCACCACAAGTTACACCCCCAGAGTGTACCTTCTCACAAAGCACAAGGGGTCACTAATTCACCCACAGTGGCAACTTCTACACCTAACCCTGTGGCTGATAGGATTCTGATCCCCTTCAGACATCTTTACAATGAGGACATGCTTAATGTCCTGCAGGAGGCCAGTAAACCAAATACAAGAGAATCATACATTTAAAAGTGGAAAAGATTCACTATTTGGTGTCATAAAAGACAACTGGATCCACTTCTTGGTGAACCCTCTCTAGTGCTGTCTTATCTGTGTGAACTACTACAGACTGGATTGGCTTACTCATCCATCAAAGCTCATCTGTCTGCTATTTCTGCATGCCTGCCTCTGGATCTACCATTAGCATCCAGACTTCCTTCCAAGCTCTTCCTTAAAGGAGTACTTCACCTCAGACTCCTCAGAAAACCCTCTCCCCCACCTTGGGACCTTAACTACATGCTTGAGAAGCTAAAGGTCCCACACTTTCAGCCAGCAGATAAAGCTTCTCTAAAGCATTGTACTTGGAAAACTGTTCAGTTAGTGTCCCTGACCTCAGCCTGAAGAGTATCAGAACTCCAAGCCCTTATGGGTATTCCTCCTTCCCTCGTTTTCCACAAGGACAGGCTTACCCTCAGGACAAAGCCATCCTTCATGACCAAAGTAGTGAATGACCTGTCCCTCAACCAGGCCATACACTTACCTGTCTTTTTCCCAAACCCGCAAGTGGACAGTGAGAGAATGCTACATTCTCTTGATGTACACAGACAAATCAGGTTTTTACCTGCACAGCACCAAGTCTATCAAACAGGCTGACCAACTTTTCATCTCCTTCCATCCTATTTCTACTTGGATCTCAAAGACCATCACCTTCTGCTACTAATTCCATGGTAAGTCTCTGCAGGATATAGTTCAAACACATTACACAAGAGCCATGGCCTCTTCAGGTGCCTTCTTTAAGGGCCTGGATACCCCTACTATCCTGAAGGCTGCTACTTGGTCTTCTGTAAACACCTTCACCAAACACTATAAACTTGACCACATCTCCAGATCCAGGGCAGGGTTCATCAGGGTTATCCTTCATGGATTCCTAGAGTCTGCCTCTAGACCACCACCCCCAATCTCAGTGAGCTTTGTCACTCACCCATATGCAGAATTCTGCAACATGAGAATAGAAGGACATAGAAAAGCTGTGTAAAATCTTACCATGACCGTAGATGTCCTTCTCTTCCATATTGCAGTATTCCTTCCCACCCATCTTCCCCTCATGTCAGCTAATAACTTCCCTATCTGGATGGCAATGAATTGGCATTGCCCTTACTAGGACAGCTCTGATTGTGGCCTTCAGTTCTGAAGGCTGGTGAATGCCATCATGTTTATGGCCCATGTTCTCTCAGCGACATTAGATGTCTCACGCACCTTGGAGGGACTGAAAGCTTCTGAATACTGGCTGTATGTATGCAAGACTAGAGGAGTAAACCCATGTGCAGAATGCTACAACATGGAAGAGAAGGACATCTGTAGTTATGGTAAGATTTTATACAACTTTTCTTTTCTACAAAAACATCCAAGGTGTTGGAAGCAGGTAAAATACCAGTGTTGACCTGAAGAGTGTTCTGAATATGAACTGCTGCAATCAAGTGTTGCTCAGCATTAGTGTCAGAAAACCTAGGCTAGAAATCAACCAAGGTATTAGAGGCAAATGCAATACCAATGCTGAACCAAAAGGAATATCACACAGTCTACAAATACTAACTCAGCAGACAATGCACAACAGACCAACCACTAGGAAACAAACCATACATCACAAACAACATTAAAAACACTTAATTTTATGCAAAACATTCAAAGCCCATATGTATAACAGATATACCAACCCAACTGTTGTTTAGGCTTTGGATTACAATTCAAAAACTGTGTGCTGAAACAATGACTTACTGCTACATGAAAATCCAACATTTTTAGATTTCATTCACAGTTATAAGCACAGCTATGGTGTGATGATTTTGCTGACCTTATTGATGCATGATGGGTATTCCTGCATTCTAATCATTATACATATTACTGTGAAAAATGCAGGCCTGTAAAAAGGGCAAAATGCTTTTCATTTCATAAAACAGGACAAATACATAAACCTCTCTCCCTCCACTGCTCCTGAAGCCTGTGCATCTGCTCAATGCACATGACGCAGTTCCTACTGCAATCCTCCTTGCCTGAAAGCAAAAAAGTGGATGAATGAGTGATGCAGTCCTCAAAAAACAGTGATATACATTTCTTAACAGTTTTTTTGACATTTATTTCTGAAAAACATTGGATAATCTTAATACACATTTGACTATGTTACATACAGGTGTTACTATCTTTGAACATAGAGTAGAGGACATGAGATTAAAACCTGCAATCACACATCCAAACTCTTACCTTGCATGCTATGTGCCTAGCTGACACATCTTGATTGAAGCAATATGTTTTGAATGCAGTGAAAATGCTTCATTTTATGACATCACCTGGAATGAGGATGGCCTACTAATAAGGATCTTGCCTTAGGATTTCAAAGTATGAACATGTGCTGATCATGTAGCTAAACAGTTTGAAAAGTTCATTCATGTCAGCACTATGTTCAGAAACATTAACAGTAATGGAGTGCATCCATTCCTCATACAGTGGGGCAGTGTCATTAATGGTGTTGCATAGATCTTCTGTGAAGAGAAACATCCAAGTTGCTATATATAGGGGACACAGTAATGTATGTGTGAGGACCATGATAGTCTTTGCCAATATGGACATCACTAAGAAAATACATACATCTTCTCTCTTCTGCATTTCAACTGTTAGTCTAGCCATCCCACTCCCTCAAAAGACGAACATAATGTTGTTAATGAATTGAATGCAATATTTCATGTTAAAACAGACCTTGATAACACATTTACAAAGCATACAATATTAACCAAAGAATTGCTCAGATAGTCTTTAACAAAATTTACTGACTCTGCTGTTAACTAGCTGACATAAAAGGAACATTATTGATTACAGCTATGTTAGTAGTAATTCAATGAATAAATTAGTTCTTCTCAAACATGTTCAAAATTTGTTAATATCAATAAGTGGAATATGCTTTTCTAAATAAATGCTATAGGTAGATTAAAGCAAGATTACATTTTTAGATATGTGTCCCCTCTCTGGACTTGAGCACACAGCACACCAAAATGTAGGCATGCTAGCTGTTTTCCTGATAAGCTGAGCTAATAACTTCATTATCAGAGCGTTATTGATTACTTGCATATTTATCGGACTTTGACTGCTAAGTTATTTGTAAACATACATAATAGAAACATTAATATAACATTTCAGAATATGCTTCCACAAAGAAATGCTTTGGGTGAATTAAAACAAGATTACAGTTACAGATACATGTTTCCCCACATGGACTGGAACCCACAACATGCCAAAACATAGACTCGCTGGTTAGTTGCCTTACAGGCCAAGCTTACAGTCAGCAGGGGTTTCATTTTAGAAAACAGGTACTACAGGTGTTTATTAGAAGTCTTGTAGAGAATGGATAAATATGAAAACTGCAAAAATGTATTGCACATTTTATTGTATAGAAATGACAGCTATCAGCATCTAACTGAAAGCATATATGTAAGCAGTTGGACAGACATTCATTATTATCTTAAGTAAAAGTGTCTGTGTACTTTCTTAAGAGGAATGACTGAATTAATGAAGTTAAGTATGTGTTTTTATTCCAATGTATAATACTGCAGTAAGCAATTCTGTGGTACTATAAGGAAAACTATGAAGTGCACAGTCATCTGCAGTCTAGACACTATAGGCACTATAAGCATCGGTGATGCATGATGACAGTAGCTATGCAAAATTATATCATTAGATGTTGTAAAACATGTATCACTACAAAGGTCCTAATTATGGATATTATACTCATTATTAAATAAATTAATAACACTGGAATCAAACCCACAGTAAATATGACAGCATTTATTAGGTCCACTTAAGTATCTCTGTGAGCAAATTGTCACAGCAGCTACTAAATGGGTATGAAAAATCTATCTGATAAGTATGGGACAGAAAAATATCTGTAAAATCCCTAGGAATGCTCAGGTATGCATACAGCACTGGCACTTACTATAGGGATCTATGGGCTGCCTCCACACCTTGATGAACCTCTGTCATCAATCCTCTGCATCACTTCACCGAAGGTTGTCATAGTGGTGGTGAACCTGCACTCCAGTGCAATAGATTCATGTCCGTCCTTGGTGCTACATCATGATCCGGTTCCGTATGGCTATCATGGTGAAGTTTTGGGGTCTGGCTATCATTCTCTGTTCCAATCCCGTGTACACAGTCAATGTCTGGGTCATCTCCTCATCAATCCATTTGGGTGCGCAGACATGTCTCAGCCTCTTTGAAGTAGCCATCACAATCTTCAAGTTGAGGAAGTCCAGAAAATACAAACACAGACAAATGCCCACTGAGGTACCACTCAGTTTGCAGTTAGCAATGGTATGATTAGTAAATGTATCAAAATCAATATTTGAAATTGTTGCTGATATCATGTTATCAGATTATTGGAATATAATGGGCACATGCCACACATGATGCCATTTGTCAATAGCTATCAGGTGTTTACACAGTACACCTGGGTGTTACAGCACATGAACTCATTTTATACTGAGGTGCATGAATGGGATTCTAACAACATGAATTTTAATAAACTTCATTAATTATATATGGCACAATTGGTACTTAAAGGCGGGTGCACATTAGGTATACTTTGATACTGTGATTTGGACTGAGAGGTACATCAGCAATTAATTGCATTTCTATACTGGTGATTAGTATATCTCTTCAAGTCAGTCATTTCCAAAGGTAACAGGTTAAGCTAATTGTTACTGAAAATTTTATATTTAACAGAAATTGTTATAAGTTACTGGAGTAATATTTTGAACTTTATACATACAGGTGTTCTATTTTAAATAAGTTATTTCAGTCCCATATGCAGATGTATAGACAGACTTATATTGTAAATGTTAACAGTATATTAAGGCAGATTTATGGATCATCGCTAATTCTTGCTGGTAATTCCTCACACTCTGTGTTGTAACTACGGGAACCTAAAGATTCTGACACTCTCCATATCCATAGTATGTGATGTTAATATTGCAGAGATTTCTTAATTCATTTTTCCAAACAAAACTGTTAAAAATGTCCTGTTGCAGTGTTATATCTACTGGCTCAATATACTAAGGATCCAAGCTGGCTATGGTCTGCCTAAGGATACTGAGGTTTTCCAATGCTTTCCATAATTTGTTAAATTGTTACTTGTTGTAGTATTTCAACATGAAATGCAAGCAGACTCCTGTGGAATGATGCTGTTTTCTTTAGACATCCATTCAACATATATGTAGTGTGAGGGGTTCTAATCCCTTTCTCAAACTGTAAAGATACGTTTTTTTTTTTTTTTACAAATTTTATGTATGAAGGCATCATTGCTACTTTTTATATGTTCAGAAGTTCATAGGTGTTTACTAGGCTAACGAGCACAAGGGTCTTTTTAAGCCTAGCCATGCATCTCAAATCTCTGACAAGTTCTGACACCCATGATAAGTGTAAGCAAAGGAGATGAACCATTTACAAGTTGCCTGGCTGCTAGAAGTTACAGTAGTATTTATCATAGACAGTGTTATACAGACCTTTGCATTGCATAGGAATGCATGCTGTTTATGTTCACATATACTGTTCACAGAATCAAATGCATAAATGGGCTCACAAAGGAATATTATCATGTGTGTATCACTATCTTTCAGATGGCCAACTGTCATAGGGTAGACAACTTCTCCACCCAGTAAAATTACATCATAATTGTTGCTCTACAGCAACATGGATGGAGACTCCTAGGCCATTCAGGTGATAAGGTTTGGAGACATGAAATGTAAAACAACCTCACCAACATGATCAATGCAGTTAGAGGCCGACTCCGTAATACAGTTGCTGGACCACCATTGACCCCCTGATGACATCATTATATTTCTGAAACTCAAACTGGCACAAACTGTAATGAAAGTCCTACAAAAATGACAAATGCAGAAGGAAATAGTCCAAGGCAACAAAATATCCACAAAGTGTTTATTAAGCGCTTTTCGTTCCACCAGGTATTAGAACTTCATCATATAAAATATTCACACATTTAACTCCACTTAAATACAATAAAAGCATGTCATGTGACTATTCCACCAATAATAATTCCCCCACTGATGTGTTAATAAAAGGCTGCAATGCATATCACTCACAACCTATTATTCATTTAAAAATTACTCACAAAATTACTGACAAAAACTGACTATTCTAGTATATATATATATATATATATATATATATAATATATATATATATATATATATATATATATATATATATATATATATATATATATATATATATATATATATATATATATATATATATATATATATATATATATATATATATATATATATATATATATATATATTTTATATATATATATATATATAATATATCTATATATATATATATATATATATATATATATATATATGTATATAATGAAAAGCTTTTCACTAAGAATTTAAACTGTTAATTGAAGACTATCTAGTTAAACTTTTCAGTTTCAAAATACACAAAATCGAGGACATTTCATTTAAACCAGAGTGTACACCTGAATTCAATCTCAGTTGCCATAACAACTGTAATCTCTCTAATAACAGTGACACAGGGCCACACCTTCCATCTTGCGCAGTTTGATCAATTGCTTTAAATTTAAAAGTGTGGGTTGGGTGCTCTGCTGTATGTTTGGCCAATGCATTCTCCATTTTACTTTTCCTTATACTATATAGGTGTTCATATACCCTTTCTTTTAACTTGCGAACCAACTTTCCTATATAAAAACAGGAGCAGGATTGGCATAAGGCTATGTATACTATAGATCTCAAGTTGCATGAAACTCTCCTATTAATAATGTAATTCTTGTTTCAAACTTTAAATGTCTTACCTATCTCCATGCTTCTGCAATAATTACACACGCCACAAGGGAACATACCAGTATTTTTCACCATCTGTTTTTTATTGTGCGTGTTGTTATTTTCCAGGGGGCATTTTATGTTCTTCCCTCTTTTGAATATAACTTGTGGAATTTTAGTAAATGTATCATTAATTGAAGTCTGTCCTGTTAAGAAATTCCAATTTTTGAATATTAGTTTCTTAAATTCCACAGCATCTAGGTTGTATGCAGTGATGAACCTGTGTTGAAATTCTAGGTTGACATGTACTGACTGATTTATGTCCACTCCATCTTGTGCACCGTAGGTGTCAAGGGGATTCAACTGCTTAAGGATAGGTGTATATATTCCAGAAAAATTATTAGAAACCACAGAAAAATAAGCCAACAAGAGTCGAACACTTCGAATAAAATAACCACACTTTATTGGAGTTTAGCACTTTCTTCTGCACTACAGAGACTTCCTCAGAACAATGTTCCACCCAAACCCAGCCATTAAAATACCCACCCCCAATTATTCAATTGACATTTTCATTATTGTTAAAAGCAATACACCAAATGTGACTTTCCACATTCCTTAGCTCTTATAGTGTATTAAGTGATGTACCAATATTGTTTTACACACATTAAATTAAATCTACATTGTAAATGTAAACTAACCAAACTATGAGTTAATTCAAACCATAAAACAATCTAATATGAAAATAAAAACATTTGTACTTCCACAAATAACCATAAAACCTAACCTGAAATTTGATCAAGCTTTAAAACACTAGCAATACTAATGGTTTCATTAATGCCAGGATATTGAGAGGCATTAAAATACAACTGCCATCTCAGTTCCATTACATCTAAGTGGATATCTAAAACACAACCTTGTTCATCCTTCACCAACTGCTGTATAACTAAAAATTTGAAGTGGTGACCTTAATTTTCTTTAACATGCCTGTACAGGGCGCTAGTGCTCCTACAATGTCTCAAATCACCCAAGCGTTCACCAATTCTTAATTTGAATCTTCTGCAACTTTTACCTATATAAAATATAGGGCATTCCTCACACTTGGCCATATATACAACATTGTTGCTATTACAATTGTAGTGTCCTTTGATTTTAATAACCTTACCATTGACCCTAATTTTCCCTCCAGTTTCCATAATAAATGGGCAAAAGGAACATGAGTTGCTTTTGTAGTTGCCAGTCTTTCTTTTGGTTTTATTTTCCTGTTTTATACCCTCCAAAATATTTTTGATTGATCTATCTCTCCTAAAAACATGTCTCAGACTCTTACCAACTTTTGACCCTACATTGGCATCAAATTGTAAGATCTCCCATTTGGCTTGTATAACTTCAGTGATGATGTTGGCCATCCCATTGTATGTTAAAATGAAGGTTAAGTTAGGTTTAATCCTATTATTACTACATCCACTACTTCCCAAAAATCCATTACCTAATATAGGCCTATAAATACCTTGTTCCCGTTTGTAAATTACTTCCTTACTAACATCACTTAAAAGGCAGTCCATGTAACCTCTCTGTCTAAACATCTGTATAATGAACTTGGTTTCCACCAGGAAGTCAACATTGGAACTTACCATCCTGGCAACCCGCACCAATTGGCCTTTCAGCACTGCCCTCTTTTGATGGTGTGGGTGCCAGTTACCATAATCCAAGTATGAGTTTGAGAAAGTAAAAGCTTTTAAAGCTTGATCAAATTGCAACTCTTGTTCCTTTTGCCAATTTATTATGGAAACTGGAGGGAAAATTAGGGTCAATGGCAAGGTTATTAAAATCAAAGGACACTGCAATTGCAATAGCAGCAATGTTGTATATATGGTCAAGCGTGAGGAATGTCCTATATTTTATATAGGTAAAAATGCAGAAGATTCAAATTAATAATTGGTGAATACTTGGGTGATTTGAAACATTGTAGGAGCACTAGCGCCCTGTAAAGGCATGTTAAAGAAAATCAGGGTCACCACTTCAAATTTTTAGTTATACAGCAGTTGGTGAAGGATGAACAAGGCTGTGTTTTAGATATCCACTTAGATGTAATGGAACTGAGATGGCAGTTGTATTTTAATGCCTCTCAGTATCCTGGCATTAATGAAACTATTAGTATTGCTAGTGTTTTAAAGCTTGATCAAATTTCAGGTTAGGTTTTATGGGTATTTGTGGAAGTACAAATGTTTTTATTTTCATATTAGATTGTTTTATGGTTTGAATTAACTCATAGTTTGGTTAGTTTACATTTACAATGTAGATTTAATTTAATGTGTGTAAAATAATATTGGTACATCACTTAATACACTATTAGAGCTAAGGAATGTAGAAAGTCACATTTGGTGTATTGTTTTTAACAATAATGAATATGTCAATTGAATTATTGGGGTGGGTATTTTAATGGCTGGTTTTGGGTGGGACATTATTCTGAGGAAGTCTCTGCAGTGGAAAAGAAAGTGCTAAACTGCAATAAAGTGTGGTGATTTTATCGGAAGTGTTCGACTCTTGCTGGCTTGTTTTTAGGTGTATATTTTCCCCTACTCCTTTTACAGTGTACTTCGATAATTTCAATTAATAAATTATTTGGATAACACCTACTTAAAAACATCTTATGTAAATTTTGACATTCTTCTATAAAGTCGTTGTCTCTGGTCACCATTCTGGCCACTCAGACTAATTGGCCTTTTATCACCGAGCACTTTTGGTGTAATGGGTGGCAACATGAGAAATGCAAGAATGTATTTGAGTATGTTTCCTTCTTGTGTATTTTTACAACATACCTTCCCATATCTCTATATTTGCTTAACTGTATATCTGGTTATACATTTTTCATTATAATTAAATGTAAAACTTAAAAAATCAGTTGTGTTGTTAAGATAATTAACCAGTTGTTCTCCCGTATTTTTATCTCATTTTGTAACAATCAAGATGTCATTTAAAAATCTCATATAATAATGAATTAATTCCTTAACCTGGCTATTTTTCTCAATGTATTCATTCTCCCAATGGGCCATAACAAGGTTTAGAAAACTATCACCACAATGTGAGCCCATTGCAATGCCTACATCTTGTAGGTATATTTTTTAATCAAACAATATGTAGTTATTAGTCAAAATAATATCAATGAGTTCTTCAATTAGAAAAATTTCACTATTTGATGCACCCTTTCACCTTAGCCTCTCTGATACCCATTCAGTTCCTTCCATATGGGGTACAGATGTATATACATCTTTTACGTCGATAGTTAAAAAGTTGTATTCATCTTTGTACCCAAAATTGTTTATATTTTGTAAGGAAGTTCAAGAGTCCTTGCATACCTGAGGCTCTTGTTTAATATATTTTTTAAGGACGGTATCTACATATTTCACACATGCATAAGTTGCTGAATTTCTAGCATTTACCAGTGGGCACATTGGGGGTGCACCTACACATTTGTGGATCTTAGTGATCCCAAATAATAGTGGAGTCCTAAGTGCAGGCATTATCAAGTAATTAAACATATGCATGCCTATTCTTTCTTCAATTAACATGTCATTAATGAAAGTTTTAATTCTTGTGTATGCACTGCTCACTTCGTTCAAAGACAATGGACTATAAGTTTCACTATTTAGAATCTCATTCATTTTATTATTGTAATGGTGTATATCCAGTATGACAACCCTGCTCCCCTTGTCTGGTTTCATTATTCTAATTGGAAGATGTTGTAATTCTTTAAGTAACTTATGTTCTTCTTTACTTATATTAAAATGCTTATTACACTTCTTGTTTCTGTTATCAACACAGTTCCTAAAATCTAATTTACACACCTTCACAAAAACACACAGTAATGGATGTAATAGTGGATTATATATACTAGGTATATGCAATTCCTGCCCACTCCTTGCTTCTTTCCCAAGTAAAATAGACAAATGCAATTTACAGATAAAGCAATTTAAGGTAAATTAAAGCAGTTCCAATGGGGTCTATATTATCATATCGCACACTCAGAAGAGCGAACAACAGATAATCGACCCCATGTAAGCGAAAGCTTACAACATCAAAACTTCAGAAAAGCGATTATTTTCCAATGGAAAGCTATCACTGTTCCAAAACAAACAAAAAAAAAAACAGTAAAACATCACTTAATGTGGGGGGCTGTGCCCTGCACACCCCCCCCCTACTTAAATATACCGACTCCAAAATCACACTACAATGCCAAAAAGGCAAAGTAGCGAAAGTGGCCAAAACAAATTATTTTCCAGGGAAAGAATTTGTTGAAATGCCACTTTACTATTTTGCCTTTTCGCGCTTTACTGTTCGACAAAGACACATTCAACAACCTGTGTCTGCGACGGCATAATAGGGAACCATTCCAATGTCTTTATAAGAATCCGGTACAAATGTGTAACCTTTGGAGAGTACTTCAACTAAGTCATTTTCAACAAAAAAACATTGAATAATTGTAGACTGTAAAGTTTCTGTCTTTGTTATAAATCAATGTACAATTTGTGTTGTTAAAATTTGAAACAGTTATATCCTTCATTTGTTGGTTCTCTTCCTGTTGTTGTTCTGGAGCTGCTGATTGAAGCGTGGGTTTTAGTTTTGCCCCTTGTTCATGAAATTTGAATTGTTGCTACGGGTATTGTTTCCATAACTACTTCTGTCATCTATATTATTTGCACAAACTTGCAATTGCTCATTTCTGTGATTAGAAGCGATCCTCTCGGTTACTGTGTTCTTCTTTCCATTCCTAGATCAGTCTGCATCAACATCAGTGAGTGCACATACAAGTGGTATGTATATGCCACAACTTCTGTATGTTTTAACTGTGTTAACATGTTTTTTTTTTCAAGGATGCGATCATTAACGCTGTTTTTTTTTCCCTTCAATAGCTGAAGTCTATCTCTGTTCAACAGTGCCATGTTCCCATGCCCATGAGGTGTTGTCAGGTGTCTGTTTTTTTTTTTTTTTTGTATTCCTCACATGTCATGTATGCTGGCCTTGTAACCAAATTATTTACTCCATTTATGTAGATTCCTTGAAACATGCATACATTAGTCCTCATGTGAAGTCATTATTATTTGTAACACTGCAGTGAGATACATATGTCATATGTCTTTGATTATATCTATCATGTGCTGTAGGCACATTTTCCTAATCTGTGTGTTTGTATCTTGTAGCACATCAACTATCTGTATCATCCAGCAGCCCATCCAGCAATCATGATGTGGTTCAAGCTGTGTCTCAGCACGGTAGTATGGACACTGGCACACAGGACCTTGTAGAGTCCATCCATTAGGTTGACAGTGATGCCGTTGCAACTGTAGCCTCAGATGTGGAGTTCAACTTGCCTAGCCATTCAGAGGCTGCTGGCAGAGTGGATGTTGAAAAGGGTAAGACCATTGACCAGCAGATCCCAGTTGAGATCACTGCTGATGGCAGTTCCACAGAATGACCAGAAACAAGACATAAGTGAGCAGATGTTGTGCACGGCCAGTTGTCAGAGGGTGTCTGTCTCCTGCTGCAGGGGAATGAAAGGTCACAGATATGGCATTAGTCAGACATAAGTGCACTTGTCCAAGCAGTGATCATGTGGCACACCAGCTATGTGTCATGCATGAAGGACAAGAGCACAGTGAGATCATGACTACAGAATGAGAGTCTGTTTGCCATTGCATGGCCTGTGAAAACCCTACAGGACTGCAGCAGTGTCTTACTACCATCAGAATTCTGTATTCACTGCCTGTGCTCAGCAGATTACAACAAGGGAGAGGCAAGCCACCTGTCTGCAGAACCACCATTGGCCCTTGACAATCAGTCATCCCAACCTGCACAGATTTCAACTGCTGGCCCATCTGCTGTGGTCCCACTAGTCACAGCAAGGCCTTCAACTTGCAGTCATGCTCCTTCACCACAATATGGTGTTGTCATCCCATCAATTTATTCTGTGGAACAACCAGGGCAACATGTGTCTCTATGTGGTCGGGGCAGAGCAGACAGTGGTGCGAGATGTCAGCGAGTTTGACCTACACAGCATTAGAGTGTGCCCAACAGTGTAGTACACATAGCTGGTTCAAGCTTAACATTTTACTGTGACGTGTCTTCTCATATTAAAATTTCAGCTTTATGTCCTGTGTTGTTTGATTTTTCGTGTTTTTATATTGTAGAGTTAGGAAAGTGTAGCACTGATGTGTGTCCCTTATTGTTTTCCTTGGGTCTATATTAGATACTCAAAGTTACTGAACTTCGAATACGATATGATCGACACCATATCATCGAAGTCCAGTAACATCGAATATCTAATAAAAACATTACAAAACATCAAGAAACAAAACTGCTTGCTGTAAGCAGGGGGGCAAGCCCCCGTGCACCCCCCAAACCCCCTGCTACTTAAATTTACCAACTCCGAGACCGCACTACATTGAAGTAAATGGAAATCTCCCCTTACGGAGATTTCCGTTTACCTCTCCGATGTTCTGCAGTTTTGCTATTGACGTGTCGACAATGTCAGATTCAACATTGTGAACATTCATGGATCCAATATAGACCCATTTTCCATACAGTGATAAAACAATCTCAGTGTGTCTGCATACCCGTGTCAGTTCTACCTTGAGTTGCTGATCCCTGTTGTGACACATTTACATATGTTCATGTTGTAATAGGCTATGATTATGGAGTTATGTCTGATGCTCAGTGTGTACATCTACTGGGTAATTGCCAAGAGATGCAATCTCTGCTGCTGTGGTGGAACAACACCTGAACATCAATGTTCAATCTATGTACTGAGGTATGTGTGGCTTTTTATTACTCATAGATGTGGGTCAGACACTGCTGTGTTTCCTAGGCCTGCACATGTGGTCACACCCTAACTGGTCATGCCTGTGTCTTCTGTTACCTATGTCCTCCCACTCTTCCTCTAATAACTATGGGATTTCATATTCTGACATTTGGGGTTATCTAGGTAGTTCTCTCACATCTGCTACCAGAAGACTGCCATGTGCTCTGGGAGTACCATGGCACACACCATTATCATCTGTGCTGCCTTCTCAGGTGTGTATTGCAGTGCACCCCCAGATGTGTCCAGACATCTCAACCTAGCTTTTAGTACACCAAACACATGTTCTTTGTTGTTTACCTTCTACGGTGTTTATTCCTCTTTTGTAGGCCTCCTTTGCAGGGTTGGATAGCCGTGATATGGTGTCATTAGTTACTAAAGTGGATAATCGCAGTCAACTGTTGTGTGGAGTGGAAACGCATGTGGTGAGGATTGATAATGTTTTTGTTTTGAGGGTTATCCTTAGCTTCCATCCTAGCTGTGCTGCTGTACTTACCTAATAGCAGTTCCTCAAGTATTTCAGCTTTCTGAAATGCAGCCCTTGGTCCACTTTCCCTCCATATGGCAGCATCATGGATATTTCCAGGGTATACTGCCATGATGTTTGATATGTTGGCATCTGCTGAACACACAATCTGGTAATTAATGGATGGCCAGCCCTTTTTGTTTACATATCAGTTTGCTTCAGGAAGAACTGGTATCTCCATAGGTATGTGTATACAATGTATTGCACTGAGTAGGGGAAGTTTGTGATGCTGGTAAAACTTGGGCATTACAATTCTCCACTCCATGGGGGTAGATGGGAAGTGTATACCATCATCCACCTTGCTGCACATTGCTTCCAGGAATTTTTGACAGGATATGACTGGCAATTCTCTGTGATACTCTACAGTATCCCCCATGTGTCTCTGAAATGTCCCAGATGCAAGTACACGCAGGCTGAGACACACTTTGGTTTCAGTGAGAATGGGATTTCTTTGCAGGGTCTGCACACATGCTGCAGACAGCCTACACTAGTTGTCTGTCTAGGTAGTACCTATCAATTATTTGCTGGTCTGGCAACTGTTTTATTTACAGACTTGCTATGACTGTAGCTTGCTGCCTTTAGGGCACACAGCCACAGCCTCATTTATGGCTTGTATTACTGCAACCCATTGCAGTTCATTAACAGCAGGTAACATTTTTATATATTTTCTGATGTTTTGCTATAGATTTTACAGTTATCTGTACTATTCACTTGTCTGTAAAGCATACTCTTTGGATTTCAGAAACTAAGTCAGGGTGGCTGTTTGTCGCATTTAAGTTGTGTTGTGTGCATACAATGCGTTTTAGAATCAGACCAGCCTGCAAGGAATACCTAATTATCCTACACTGAATATTTAAGTACTCGGGCTGCCTTCAGTGTGTCTTCTGAAACTGCATCCATAGCAGGTGCTCTGACGTTTTCCTTTAGTGTGCTGCACTATCCACAAATGGCTTCAATGAACTTTACAGAATCTAGTCCCTAGCTCATAGGCTCATAGGTGTTTACTAGGCTAATGACCACAAGGGCCTTTTTAAGCCTAGCCATGCATCCCGAGTTTTTACTTTGGGGGTTGTTTGACCATTTCTTGGAAAGTGTGGTTGAACTACTGTGCATTAAATCATCACTAGATCAGAAGGGGAAGAAATTACATTTTTTCATGAGGCAGGACAACATTTATTTTCCTGCAATACAGAGTAGTGTACTTGTATGCTGTTACTTATATTTTTTCCAGTTTTCATTGTGAGCAGACCTATAGTTTGTACACAGTGAAGTATGGCTGGGTAAAAAGCTGTTAAGAAGTGTGATCAGCATACCATCAGCATTCATTCATTTTAATGAACACTGCCAATGTCAATTTCTGGCTGTAACCGTAGTATTTATTTGCAGCTTTTACTTAAATAATCACCTCTGGACTACCAGATGTAGTTACTACTGCTGCGATTGCCTGCTCTGGCTTGGCTCATATTGGGCTGTAAGAGCCAAGCTATACCCTTGGCCCGGCTCTGGCTCTCAGCCCTTCTTCAAAATTCTCAGGCTTACCCACCCTTGCCTTGTGCTGCCTACCAGTAGACTACAAAATGCTCTACAGAATGCTGAGTTTCTGGATATTATGTATAACTTTTCAGACAGATTAATATCTGGACAGCAAAACTATTTCTATAATTTGAAGTTTTATAGTTTGTAACTTCACAGATTCATAATAAACGTTCTGTATAATTTGTTAACTTTCTAGCTAAGATTACTCAGTATATAATGGTCATTTTAAGAAAGCAGATTGTATTATTCAAAGTGGACATTTTTATGTAAAATAACAAAAATTCATTTCATCAGTAGTACTTCATTATGACTGGCAAGTATCCATTTGGGATGGTGGCAATGATTCAGTGTTTCTCTAACTGGGTGCCTTGATGACTTGGGGGTGAAATAGCACCATTGCTGGGATGGTGCAGTGAAGTGGATGGAGCATGGAAATTGTTTCGTATTTCCAGCTTTTGCTGCTGCTGCTGCCTAGCTAATCAGGACAAACCATGCCCAAAAGCATTGTTTTCTGACTCTGTGATGTGACAGCATGCATGCCTGACCTTTAGTCTCAAGTAAAACTCAAATCTGCTACATTGCTACATGAGAAAGCACTGCTTTTAGGGCTGATTCCACCCACAGGTTTTCCTAGCACTGTCACATTAAGACTAATAGAATTATTTTACCAGATGTAATTAACTGCTCTTCATGACTAATGCTGTGAAGAAAGTTTTATTACTGCTGTAAATTCTTAGCTGTTTTACAGGGCTGTCCAGTTTTTCAGCAAAGAAATTTTTAGTAGTGTATTTGAAATAGTTTCTGCTTTTTTAATGGTATATATATATATATATATATATATATATATATATATATATATATATATAGATAGATAGATATATGTTTCATTCTCTGTTCTTTGTCGAATAAATAGTATCTCTGTTGAAGCCATTGGTTGGACTTGCATCCCACTTCTTTGCTGGTGATATATACTATATATTTTTTGGTTTGCAAGCCTTTATCCAGATCTACAATGAACTTCTTGTCTAGATATATATATATATATATATATATATATATATATATATATATATATATATATATATATATATATACATACACACACACCCACATATATACATATATATATATATATATATATATATATACACACACACACACACATAAATATATATATATATATATATATATATATATATATATATATATATATATATATATATATATATATAGATATATATATATCTTATAAACAGTTCCTGGGTGCATGCCTGATGTATTTTCTTGCAAAGTTCAGGAACTGTGTGCTTCTTTTTTGTAGATCACCAGAAGGCTAGCTTGTGTTTTTTTTTTCTTTCTGAAATTCATACTGCAAGATTGTTATAAAATATAAATTATATTTTGTAACAAGCTTTGGTGCCATTCATCAAGTTTAATTTTGTGCACTTTTTGCAATCATGCATATTTTATATTATTAATGTTTTTAAACATGGTATTCTCACTAGGCATAGCCTATTTTCATGAGTGACACAAGAAATATTCATACTAAACTGAAGAAACTTGACCAGCACACTGATGAAGTTGCTCTGTTCTTATTTTAACACAAATTTAGTTAGAATGAAGGACTACTTCTAGTGTAGACAAAAGTCTAAACGGTGGAAGAAAGAAATGAATTCAATATCATCTACCTTTACTAAAAGAGAGGATGTGCTCATTCCGTTTTTGAATGATAAAAAAGGTAGGAAATACTCTGCTATATATTTAACAGTTTATTTCTGGCTATGTTAAAACTATGAGACTGGGGCTCACATGTCATCTTTTCACACACTGGCTTGTTAAATACTTAACACCTTAATATTTTAGAATAGAAATGTATTAGGTCTGAATTAGATATCACCTTATGCAAGCTTAATAAGAAAATCACTTTAGGGATAGATAGCTTTGGTTATGATTTCTGTTTGTGTATATCTGATAGTGAAAATGAGTCATTTCTTCGTGTGAAATGAATAGTATTTGTAAGGATTTGCTGATAGGAAACAATTATATATTATCTTATAATATATAAAGAAATGAAAATGCAAGGACAGTCTTATAAACTGGAAACCTATTTCACTATGCCAATCAGACTATAAAATATAAATGAAATTATTACAGGTCTGTCTTACAAGAAATATCTGCAATATCCTAGAAGAGGAAATTATTTGTGTAAAGGGTAAAAAACATTAAAGAGTCATTATCTTTGCTTAAAGAAATTATTGATGTCATTAAGAAAACTGAAGCTGAAGAGAAACTGGTTGGTGGTAACAACCATAAGGGATTTGACACAGTATCTCATAGGGTTATGCGGGACCTCCTGTTGCTAAGGCTTTAGACATCACTTTATAGCTCAGACTGCTTATTAGCACACTCATCTTTAACCTTTAGTGACTGTTTGAATTTCTGAGGGACTGCCTTTGAAATGTTATGTGAAACAAGACTGGCCCAGAAGAAGTATACTATGTTCTTTCCTTACGAACGCTGCTCTTTGTGTTTTAAGAATAAATTGGCAGGGTGACAACTGGAATTGAAACCAGTGGTTTGTGACTTCATTATTTTGACAACGAATATGTGATAGAATCAGGTGACCATTTATGTCATGCAGGACCTTTTGACTGTCATTGGGTTGAGTATTAATGCTGGAAATTGCGATGGCTTTGGAGATAACAATATGCTGTTGGGGGTGTCTTTCTTTCGCCAGAAAATAAATTCAGATTTTGTGCAATGCCCTTGGAAATAGACACCTGTGTTAAAGGGATAAAAAGACAGGTTGCTCCATGCTAGAAATGTTACTGCTATGTGGAAACCTTTTAAAATGCTGGGTCATAAAAATATAAATCTTAAATTCTTATGCTTATCATTCTTATTATTATTCCAGTGCTTTAGCTACCCATAAACTTTACTATTATTTTATTTTTTTTGTCATAAAAAGTTTGTTTCAGATCAGGACATTCTAGCTGAACAGTTTTATTCAAGAAAGGAAAGGAGTACTGTTTCATAGATCATTAAAAAACATGTACACCAGTTAAGACTGAGGGGGCAAATGGCATAACAACGTTATGCTGGAAAACATTTCAATAGACTCCTCGCAGCAATACCTAAGAAGAGTAATATAATACATGGACATCTACCAAGGATAGATAAGGAGAACTAGGTAGAATACTTTTGCTGTTTATTTATCAATATTATTCCAATCAGTGGGCTTCTGAAAGCAAATAAATGCTTGAGACATTATGAACACTTCAGATTGAGTGGCAACACGTCTCTTTTTTTTGGGGGGGGGGAGCTCTACTGGTACAATATGCAAATTTTTAATAAAATCTTATTTTGATTCTGTGATTGCTTTGTTAGATTTAGATCTTAAGTTTGTTCCATCCCCAGCAACAAACAAAATAGCTATATTGAAACAATTGACACAATATTTGATGAATCTACTATTGTAATATTAATTTTGATAAACTAACTTTAGGAAGGGATAATACACAGGATGTGTTTGTTTATGATATTTCTGGACAGATTTTGTGACACAACTGGATAAAATAATGAGTGCAGCTCTTGAATGTAATTAGCAGCTCAAATGCTTGCTAGAGCTAAGAGTGGAGATTGATGAGCACAATGGCGATGTATGCTGTCACAATCTTTAAGTGGAGGGGGTAACATTGTATATGCATCCTGGGGATTTACATTTAGATCATCAAGCCATACTGCCCCAATAGCAAGTCTATGGGAGCAAGAACTCATGGGGGGGGGTATTGTATGTCCATTCAGTGATGAGTGCATCTCTTCTCATCCAGAGGGAGAAGATAGGCATTTCCTCATTATTAGGATGGCAGGAGAGGAACAAGTCACCTTCATAGCTGCATGGATGACAGCTCCTCCAGAAGTGTCTCTCCTCAGTGATTATGGGGACTCCTGATCCCCCACCATTGTGGGATGAATAGGATCAGTTTCACTTGGGATAGTCTTGCTTGTCATCAGACATAGGGGGAAAAACATGCACAAACTTCAGATACAAATGTTTAATAAGTATCTTTATATGTCACAATTTTTAAACACTATTTCAGTTTTTAAGTAAGTTGTTATGCAAGATGTGATATGGTCTTTGCAGAAGGTGGAGAATTTTTGATTAAATGTGGATTAAATGGCTGGCTTTAAAATATTTACAGAATATGTAAAGTAAATGTAGTAATCAGAAATCAGCATACTCAGATGTATGAAAGTTTACTTACATTTTGGGGCCTAACCTCATACTGGAGCACAATCCTATTGACATCTTCCAGGTGAAAGTCAAGATATCTTTAATCTGTGTGGTGGCATATTTCTATGACAACTCACTAGTATGAGCAGTTATAAGGTAAAATTCTTGCATTTCTTTGTTTGCCTGGTTATGATCCTTAGAAGCTTGAATGGTGCCCTTGAATAGTCAGTGGCCTTGAGTGTTAATTAATTTACACAGTAGATATCAAGGCTACTGAAAGAATATCTGCCATGTGGTGTACAGCCCAATGGTATAGAGAAATGAAGCCCAGATTATAAATAGATGACCCAAGTTCAACTAATAGCTTGGACACTGGAGGAGCCAGGTAGGAGAGAATAGGAGAATGCCCACACCCACATCCGGGGGTGGGTTTGAGTCTACCATACTGACATAAGCAAATGGAATTTACAATCAATAAAAGACAAATAGCTCTAGACATGGACTTGGTACTACCAAACATCTGATGGTAGCCCACATGAACATGTGTTTAAAGCAGGCACACCCACAAAGGAGGCATAGTAATTGATTTTGGTGATGCAAGCACCGATGTTGACTGCTGTCAGATGGGTTAGGCTCAACAGAAATACCCTAACATGTGCTAGTAGAGGCAGGTGGAGGCATACCCTACCTCCATGTTTGTCCATATCATGGACCTTGGGTTCAAGACCAGTTTGAGTTGGCAGGCATGGTGAAAAAAAGAACCTAGTAAAAAGGGAAAAATATTTTCCACATCATGGTAAAAATGTAATATTATATATTATAAATTCTAAATACTCTTTGGTGAAACTTAAACATTTTCATTGGCTAGAAAGATATTCCCCGGGATTCATGAAGCTCGGCGCAAGGATGGTTTTAGCCTTGCGCCAAGCGTCTTCCTTTCAGATGGTGCAGCAGCACCATATGAATATTTATGAGGGCGCACTGCCACACCCTGGACATGCACAGGAAAAGTGTGCGCATCCAGGGGGTGTGTTTAAGTACTCTACGGAGGCTTAAACATGTCCCAACAGTTGCACAACCTACTATGCTTACTATTAGAGCCCACCTCTAATAGTAAGCAATTAAGTCAGTGTCTGTGGATACTGAAATGTATGCTAAGCATACAAGAGTGTCCACGAACACTGACATAAAATCACAGTAGTAAACACACAAGCACGTAGTGGAATGTTGAGCCCTGTCCCTAGAACTATCACAATTAGATTCCCCGTGTCCCTATTTTACATTTGTATTGCTTCATGATTGAAAGTGTAAGCGAAGCACAGCGTGTTTGCATGTCGCTGCCCCCTGATTAGCATGGCTTACACATCAAAATCATCCAACTAGAAAAAAACATGCTGAATCAATGTTTTGGTCAATAGTGTAGTGGTTAGAGCATCCCCTAATGAATAGGCATTCACAGTTCAAGTCCCATTATAGCACATATCATTTTCCATGTGGAATGTGTATATGAACATATTTATACATCATTTTGCTGTATAACCTACATAATAACATATAAATGTGAACTGGAGTACTGCATGAAATGTTTAACTAATGTCATTCAATCAAAGTGGTAGTGTCATAATGAATAAGGCACGAGTAAGCAGGTGTAAGCACAAATAAGCAGTAGTAAATATATATGTATATATATATATATATATATATATATATATATATATATATATATATATATATATATAAGTACCAGTAAGCAAGTCTAAGTGCATTTGCGCGAGTGTAAGCAGTGCCCAGCATAGGAAATGTATATAATTATGTAGATGTATGTGCATGTGTATATACAGATATATAATATATATATATATATATATATATATATATATATATATATATATATATATATATACATATATATATATACATATATGTATATATATATATATATATATATATATATATATATATATATATATATACACTGGGGATGCACAAGCCAGTGCATTTCTTTGTGCCGGTCCCAAGCCCGGATAAATGGGGAGGGTTGCGTCAGGAAGGGCATCCGGCATAAAAATTCTGCCACAACATTTATGGCACAGAAATTTCATATTTCCATACCTGATCGGTTGAGGCCCAGGTTAACAACGACCGCCACCAGTACTGTTAGCCAACATGATGCTGGCAGAAACTGGGCTACTGTTGGCTAAAGGAGAAGAGGAGGGTGAAGGCATGCCCGAAGGCAGGAAGAGAGGAGGAAGGTTAGGAGTGTAGCAGTGAGGGTAGGAACTTTGAATGTTGGCAGTATGACTGGTATAGGAAGAGAGCTAGCTGATATGATGGAGAGAAGGAAGGTTGATATATTGTGCGTGCAAGAGACCAGATGGAAGGGAAGTAAGGCCAGGTGTTTAGGAAACGGGTTCAAATTGTTCTATCATGGTGTGGATGGCAGGAGAAATAGGGTAGGGGTTATACTAAAGGAACAATATGCCAAGAGTGTTTTAGATGTGAAGAGAGTGTCTGACAGAGTGATGTTTATGAAGCTCGAAATTGATGGTGTAATGATGAATGTTGTTAGTGCATATGCTCCACGAGTTGGGTGTGCAATGGATGAGAAAGATAAATTTTGGAGTGAGTTGGATAAAGTTGTGGTGAGTGTACCCAAGGGTAAGAGACTAGTGATTAGAGGAGCAGACTTTAATGGGCATGTTGGTGAAGTGAACAGAGGGGATGAGGAAGCGATGGGTAGGTATTGTTTTAAGGAGAGGAATGCAGAAGGTCAGATGATTGTGGATTTTGCGAAAAGGATGGACATGGCTGTGGTGAATACGTATTTTAAGAAGAGGGAGGAGCATAGGGTGACGTACAAGAGTGGAGGAAGATGCATACAGGTGGATTATATCCTATGTAGGAGGGCTAGTCTGAAGGAGATTGGAGACTGTAAAGTGGTGGCACGGGAAAGTGTAGTTAAGCAGCATAGAATGGTGGTCTGTAGGATGACGTTGGTGATCAAGAAGAGGAGGAGGAGTGTAAAGGCAGTGCCAAGGATTAAATGGTGGAAGTTAAAAAAGAGTGATTGTGAGGTGGAGTTCAGGGAAGAGTTAAGACAGGCACTGGGAGGCAATGAAGAGTTACCGAATAGGTGGGTAACTACAGCAGAGCTAGTAAGGGAAACTGCTAGAAAGGTGCTTGATGTGACATCTGGACAGAGGAAGGAGGACAAGGAGACCTTGTGGTGGAATGAGGAAGTACAGGAGAGTATACAGAGGAAGTGGCTGGTGAAGAATTGGGATTGTCAAAGAGATGAAGAAAGTAGACATGAGTATAAGGAGATGAGGCGCATGGCAAAGAGAGAGGTGGCGAAAGCTAAGGATAAGGCATATGGAGAGTTGTATGAGAGATTGGACACTAAAGAGGGAGAAAAGGACCTGTACCAATTGGCTAGACAGAGGTACAGAGCTGGGAAAGATGTGCAGCAAGTAAGGGTGATAAAGGATAGCGAGGGAAAGGTACTCACAAGAGAAGAGAGTGTGTTGAGTAGATGGAAAGAGTATTGAGAGAGGCTGATGAATGAAGAGAATGAGAGAGAGAGGGAGAAAGTTGGATGATGTGGGGTTAGTGAATCAGGAAGTGAAACAGATTAGCAAGGAGGAAGTAAGGACAGCTATGAAGAGGATGAAGAAGGAAAGGCTGTTGGCCCAGATGACATACCAATGGAAGCATGGAGGTGCTTAGGAGAAAAGGCAGTGGAATTTTTATCTAGATTGTTTAATAAAATTTTGGAAAGTCAGAGGATGCCTGAGGAGTAAAGAAAAGGTACCTATCTTTAAGAATAAGGGTGATGTGCAGAGCTGCAGTAACTACAGCGGGATAAAATTGATCAGTCACAGCTTGAAGTTATGGGAAAGAGTAGTAGAAGCTAGGTTAAGAAAGGAGGTGATGATTAGTGATCAGCAGTATGGTTTCATGCCAGGAATGAGCACTACAGATGCAATGTTTGCTCTGAGAGTGTTATTGGAGAAATACAGAGAAGGTCAGAAGGAGTTGCATTGTGTCTTTGTAGACTTGGAGAAAGCATATGACAGGGTGCCTAGAGAAGAGTTGTGGTATTGTATGAGGAAGTCGGGAGTGGCAGAGAGGTATGTAAAAGTGGTACAAGATATGTACAAGGGTAGTGTGACAGTGGTGAGGACTACAGTGGGAGTGACAGATCCGTTTAAGGTGGAGGTGGGATTACATCAAGGATCAGCTCTGAGTCCTTTCTTATTTGCAGTGGTGATGGACAGATTGACAGATGAGATCAGACAGAAGGGCCCTGGACTATGATGTTTGCAGATGACATTGTGATCTGTAGTGAGAGTAGGAATCAAGTTGAGGAGACACTGGAGAGGTGGAGATATGCTCTAGAGAGCAGAGGAATGACGGTCAGCAGGGCTAAGACAGAATATATGTGTGTAAATGAGAGGGAGGGTAGAGGAATGGTGAGGATGCAGGGAGTAGAGTCGGAAAAGGTGGGCGAGTTTAAGTACTTGGGATCAACAGTTCAGAGTAATGGTGAATGTGGAAGAGAGGTGAAGAAGAGAGTACAGGCAGGGTGGAATGGGTGGAAAAGAGTGTCAGGAATGATTTGTGACAGACAGGTACCAGTAAGAGTG
>NC_056743.1:1645839198-1645846698 GCF_019279795.1 Protopterus annectens | reverse complement strand
TAATGAATAAGACATAGCTTAGCCTTTTCGAAACTGGCCAATTACGGAAAAGTGCAGGAAACTGGCCCTACTTAAACTGAAGAGGTGGGAATACAGCTCATAACTGGTTGTAGCATCTGCCTGCAGGCAGAATGGCTGGAGTGGGAGAAGGTACTCACTTTACAGCACAGAGCTGGGGCATCCAGGAGTCCAAATTCATGGTATGGCTCCTGGCAAAGCACCATGACAGGAAACTACTGCAGGGCCAGTACCAGGGCTTGCAGTACAAAATGGAGGCCTGGGACAGTCTTTCCCGTGACCTCACTAGTGCCACAGGTATCCCTGGACTGGTGAGCAGGTCAAGCACCATCATGCACAGATGAAGTGGCAGAGAGGGGATGTCCTGGAACAGTGAATCCAGGAAGCAAGGCAGATGCAGAATTCCCCAGAATTAAGTACTCCTTCCACTACATAGTTAATAACTGCCTAGCTTGTGTATACTATGTATAGGTATGGCTAAATATCACTGTACTTCTCTGACAGCTGCAGATGAGCATGCTGTGAACCAGCAAGCCTATGATGCTAGGCTGCAAAGGATGCATCGCGAGGCAGGTTAGTAAATAGCCTGCATGTACTATCATAACAAATAAATGTAAGAGCCTCAGAAAGTGTTGCACCAGTATGCAGACTTGTGTAATATGCTGCAAATAAAGGTGGAACCCCTGCATTGCTTCTGTTTACTCTGCAGTTATATGTTGTTGCACTGTTGCAGTTCTTAAATAGTACTGTTGTAGTAAGCAGTATTACCCACACTGTGGTATGCAGATAAAATGTGTATGAAGTGCTGTATAACAATGTTGGAAGTGCAAACAGGTCAGTCATATTAGACTAAATACATTGCAAAGCCTCACAACAATTGCCTGATAGCATAGTATACAGTGATCTTAACTGTAATGCCTTTGCCACAAATAGCAGGGCTTTGGATCCCAGAAGCGCCAGTAAATTGTATGCATAATCATTCCACACAACTGCACACAGTTTGTTAGAATGTTCAGACAAAAAGCTGTCTCCTCTTAACAACTGTGCAGATTTTGCCAGAATGCCCAACTAGAAAGTGGTATGCATATTCAAACCCCCTCAACTGTTCCAATATGGCCTGATAAATGGCCCACATCACCTGTCTTTTGTCCTGTCTCCCTGACAAATTAGTGTGATGATCCAAGAAATATAGGCAGCTGTTAATGACATATAACTGATAGTCAGACTTGTAATTAATTAGGGAATGTACATGCAAACATACCTGTCATCCCAGCATCTCACCCAAAGTGTATGACAGCAGTCTCAAAACATGTTGCATTAAAACCTGCATCTTGTCAAGCCTGTATGTAAGACACAGGTCCCGTACATACTAATATACAAACATACCATTGTACAATATAACGCCATAAGGTAGTGCTATAATACATGTAAGGGACAGACCACTGCAGTGACTACGAATGTTGTGAAAGCTACAAGGATTTATTAGTTGTTAATTGAACTCTCTCTCTCACCCCTACCATATGTATAAAAATAACCAATTTACTCAACCATTTGGTATGTTTGCACTCCTAAACTTTGTTGGGACATATATCCTATTGGTTTATAAATATTCACATCAGTTTTTATGCATGTGCCATGTTAAAATACTCCCATATTGGTGTCCTGTTGCCATCAATGAAACCTACATGTGTTCTGCCTGCTCTGCAACTATTTTATATCTGGTGCACTGGGTAATGGGAATACCTATGCATGCTGTTATAACTAATCGTGAATGCTGTTGACTATTACTAACCCATATCTGCCATAAACATGCTACAACATAGCTCATATGGGAAGGTCAGTCACAGCGGACCCAACCTGTCCCACCTCAGCTGGCCATGGCACCAGCACATCTGGGGCCAAGCCTGGGACCTCCTCATCCATTGGCCCTGCATCACCTTTGGGTAGAACTGCCACAGGGGATGGGGCTTGGCCCTTCCTGGGAGAGGGGTCAGACAGGAACCTGTCACCCATGGTATGGTCCAGGCCGTGGTGTGTAGGGAGCTTGACAGGGAAATTCAAGGCCGCCTATGCCAGCTTGAGGGCCGAGTGGCACACACAGAGGGTAAGCCTGCCTCTCCTAGGTAGCCTCCAGCACAGCCACTTTCTGGGCTGTGAAGGTGCAGTGGTGACTGCCCATGGGTGGGGACGTCAGTCCCACTGTATTCATTTGTGGGCTCATGGGCTTGTGACTTCAAAACACCCCTCCCCATCCAAGGTGTTCCCCCCACATGTCATATAACGCCCCTGTATGCATCTTGTTTGTCTTGTCTGTCATCCTACCCAGCCTATCCTCCCTGATCATACCTACTCTCCTTCACCAACATCCCACTTTCACCTAAACATAAAAGAAAAAAAGGGCAATCTGTTCCCGCAAAAAAAGCACGCCCCATACATAGCTGTCCATTTTGCACGTGTCCACTGGACACATGTTAATGTTTCTAATTGGCATCTCAACATACTATTGTTGTCCTCACCCCTCTCTCAGGGTTGTGAGTGTCCAAATGTACCACCAAATTTATGCACAGCTGTTGCTGTAGAAGAAATGGACAGCTATGGACCTTCCCTACACCCTTCCTGCACATCCCTAGCTACCTTGCCTACTGTCTTTCCTTCTTTGTGCCCCTTTTTCAACACTTTCCTATCACCCTTTTTTCTTTTCTTTTAAAGAAATTAGCATGGGGATAAGTGGGAGTAAGCACTTTTAAGCAGCAGTGAGTGGTTTTTGGCCTGTTTGCTTGAGGGTAAGCACTGCCTGAACAGGTTAAGTACTCAAGAAGGTGACTAAGTGTAAGTAACTGTAACCAAAAGGAACCCCTGCTTACTGTAGCGCAAACCTACACACACCCGCTCACAACTGCTTGAGAGTGCCTTAATCACTTTGTATCCAATGACCTTTGTTCTGCCCAGTAACAAAATAAACAGCCTCCGCAAGGCTCAAAATCACGACCCTGCACACCACAGACAATGTGCTTTACCTCTAAGCCATGGCAGATATACAGAGATTGGATGTTATCACAAACATATCATCCAGCACAGTCATGCAACAGTATAGGAAATGTATGTCATTATGTAGATGTATGTGTGTGTGTTTATGTCCAGATATATATACATACATAGATACAGATATATCAAGAACATACCATATGACAACAAAGAATTAAAAAAGAATGAAAAGTGAAACACCAGCAACTCCTGTATTATGTAGTGGTGTTGCCCTATGTAATATCAAGACTCCATCAGATAGACGTGTCATTAATACATGCAAACATTTGTACATTGCCCAAATACATTACTTTGAGCGTTTTATTTACATTATCAAAACAGTTCCTGTCCAATCATTATGTGAGAACAGTACTCTTGCAAGATGCTGTGTGCAACATCATCATCATTAAAAAGTGAAATGGGGCAACCATAGAGGGAACTGTAGTGTTGTGTGTACAATGGGGTCATCTGCATCACATGTACCTGGAACCTTTAGGAGTCATGTGCATACCAGGATCGTTTGCCTGAGAGAGGGGTGAGGACAAAAGTAGTATGCTGTGATGCAAATTAAAAAGGTTACATGTGTCCAGTGGACATGTGTGTGAAATAGACAGCTATGTATGGGGCAAAGATTGTTTTGGGAACAGATTGGCCTTTTGTTTCCGTTTTCGTAAGGTGAGAGTGGGATGTTTGGGAAGGAGAGTAGGTATGCTCGCGGAGGATAGGTTGGATAGAATGACAGACAAGAGAGACAGGACAGCATACAGGGGTGGTATATGACACGTGGGGGGATACACCTTGGACAGGGAGGGGTGTTTGGCAGTCACAAGCCCATGAGCCCCCAAATGGAAACAGTGGGATGGAGGTCCACTTCCATGGGCAGCCACCACTGCACCTTCACAGCAGCAAAGGTGGCTGTGCTGGTGCTGTCTAGGAGGGGCAGGCTCACCCTCTAAATGTGCCACTCTGCCCTCAAGCTGGTGCAGCTGGCCTCAAAACCCCTTATTGAGTCCCCTACATACCACTGCCTGGACTGTACAATGACTGACAAGTTCCTGTCTGGACCTTATCCCAGGGGGAGCAAGCCCCATCCTCAGAGGCAGATCCACCAGAAGGTGGTGCAGAGCCAACAGAGTTGGAGGTCCAAGGCTGGGCCCCAGATGTGCTGGTGCCCATTGCCATGGCCAGCTGAATTGGGACAAGTGGTTCTGCCGGGACCTCCAATCCCATACAGCCTATGGTGTTCTAGTTTTAACACAGATAAGGCTTAGTAATAGTCAACTGCATTCAGGATTACTTATAACAGCATGCATAGATATTACCATCAACCCAAGACAACAGATGTCATACATTTGCAGAGGAAGCACAACACATGCATGTATACTGCATGACATCAGTCCAAAGTGTAGATGACTTGTGACTGCAGCTATGAACAGTGGCCCATTATTGGCATGTCACTGTGATAACCTCAGACACTGACTGTCATACCACTGTTTCACATGATGTATGTCTAATCAGGGCTGCGATGGCAGCAACTCTGATCACTGTCACCATGTACTGACTGCAATCCTCACACTATGCTTCTGCAGTTCACAGATGTGTTTTCTGTGAGTAACACAAGAAACAAATAGTTCCACACACTGACCAGTCCACAGATGACCCTACAGATGGGGGTTTCCTCACAAACAGAGCACTGCTTTGTCAGTTATTAAAACATGCAGACTAGCCATTACCACACACAACCTGTTAAATTGGCAGTAGTCTGAATAAAGCATAGCTACACTTACATGCTGTAGTCATGTCTGGCACATTACCATCCTGTCTTTAAGCTATTTTCCACTATGTATGTTGTTTAAAGAATATCCAGATTGCATCTGTGATGCAGTTTACCAAACACCAGATCCAGGTTCCACTCACAGTGACTGTCATGGGCAAACACCAACATGATTTTCCTAGATATTGTACTGTGTGTCCATGCAATTGGCTATGGAAATGTCACCACAGCTGGTCCACATGCAATCCGCTAGAGAAGGACTGCAATAGGTGCAGAGGCAATCACCTGATCATGACCATCACTTACAAAACACAAGCTGCTGCTGAGCAGGTGTACTTCTCCACATCCACCAGAGAGTGTGTGGGAGGGACAGACAGAGGCAAAGTACATCAGAGAAGGGGTGAGAGACTGAAACCTAAGCATCTTCTGTCACACACCTACCAGTACAGGGGTTCAAAGCCCTGCATGACTAGCTATTACTATTACAAGTGCATGCAGTCACTCCATGTGCCACATAGCTGACTTTTTGGTGTGCTGTAAGAACATATATGTGTGCTAGTGACCGACATCTGCAACAGAGATATAGTAGACATGCATTAGGTGTAGCACACATGGCTGTCCACATGAACAGATGTCAGTGTCAACACAACCACACTCTCTAAGAGACTCATACACATTGGCACACTTTAGCAGGCTCACTAATACACTTCCTAACTACTTAGTTTGCCACACTACAGTAATGCACATGTATTACATGCACCATAGGGGTTATCCTGAGGTTCTATGGGCTAGGGCATGTGAATGTGTCTGACATCAGTCAGTATGCCAATGGGCATTATACTGGGTGTGACTGTGGTTGGGAACATCATACCCCACATGCAGAGACAAGGTGCCAGTACTGACATACATGTGTGCATTGCTTCATGGGTGTGCAGTGGTTGGCTGTACAAGGCTGGGTGAGGGGTAATCCTTGGCATCAGGCCACCTGACAATGGTCTGCAGTGTGGTTCAGGGTTGTATTGTCTGCAATGTCCCACACAGATGGGTATTGTATTAACCGTCCTGTCATTCTGGTTACTATTGTGTGTGGCCATTGCTTTGCAATGCATGCCATGTCTGTGTTTAATAGTCCTTGACATGGACATTGCCTGGGATGTGCATGTCCCACATTAATGTACAGTGACATGTTTAAGTGTACCTGGTTTGCCTGGCACATGCTATGTACACAGACTGTTATCATCAGATGTGCCAATCCTGGCCTGGTGTGGCAGGACCTGCTAATAGAGAGGAGGTTGACCATGCACCTGCATTGATAGCATGATACAGGTATTACCTGGTGTCAGTGGCATCTGTCCATACAGGGCATGTGTGTAAGGCATTATATGTCCTTTTTGGATCACATTTGATGGCACCACATATGTTGCAGGCATCCAGTGGGGAACATATTAAAGGCGCATTGTCCGCAATTATGTGACTATTGTACTGGTGGACAGGGTGCCATGCCTTCTGCAATCACACCATGCCTACTATCTGTCAACAATGTGCAGGGTTCTAGCAACATAGCAGGATTTTCTAGGCAAGTGTGTTTGTGAATGTCACATGGGTTCAGACCATATTCTGAGTAATAGTAGGGTTGCTTACTTTGTTCACCAGGCCTTTTGCCTGATGTAGGGGTATGGCTTGCAAACCCAGTCTCTTGGCTGATTGAAATCTGTAATCCTCATGAGGTGGACATTGTGACATATAATATGGCCACCATATAGGAAAAGTACAAAACCCACTCCTCAACATGTCCAGTGGTTAGACACCCACAGCCACCTCCACAGAGTTTCTGACTGTCAAACACACACACACACACACACACACACACACACACACACACACACACACACACACACACACACACACACCTGCCATGTCTTGGAATAGAACTTTTACCTAACTAGTTTATCACAATACAGCATTACACAGTTATAGCATGCACTACAGAGATTATTGAGCTACTCCATCCCCAATGGTGTATTTCACAAGGAATTATATCAGCAGGTTTACCAAAATAGGGCATTTCAAATTTCCTGTGAGTAGCCCAAAATGCATTGCTCACAAAACAGACAAGAAGACACATCCATAACTGACATGTGAGGGTATAGAACCTACAAACAAGATCTATATTATATTATTGTAATTGAGATGTTATAGGATGCACCACAAGGATTAATAAGGAACTCAGTCCACAGAGGTGTATTTGACAAGAAATGACATCAGCAGGATTACCAAAGTAGGCGAGTGAGTAGGCTATAATGCATTGCTCCATACACAGTCACTGAAACACACACAAAACATACATAACTGACATGGTTGAAGATGTAACCCTACCGCATTTCTAAATCACACGCCAGCAGTACGCAGTTACCCAACATGCTACAGAGATTCCTGGGTTACAATAGTCCCAGAGGTGTATTTCTAGGTGGGTGACATCAGCATCCTTGCCAAAGTTGAGTATATGAATTTTAAGGAGTGTGCTTACTCTAAAATGCATTATTCCTGTCTCAGGCAAACACAGTTTGTAAGTCTGGGAGTAGAGCACCTATCAAACTAGCTGATTATACTACAGCATTACACAGTTACTGGATGCACTACAGAGATTACTGGGTTACTAGATCAGTGACATCAGCATTCAGTCA